>NC_056739.1:1187103494-1187120994 GCF_019279795.1 Protopterus annectens
TACCCACTTTCCTCACTTGCCTAGAGGAAAGTAGTTTTTTTATTCAAGCATGTCCAAGGGTCAGCTCCCAGTGTTTTCTCCTGTCTGTCTGATGAATCTGGGCATATTGAGGCAATATAGCAATTGCCTCATATACATAGACAACCCTCTCCTCCTACTACCCAACACCACAACCTGTGAGAGCAAGTAACGGCAAGAAAATTACAGAACCAACTGATATTGCCAACATCTTATCAGATAGGTTCAGTGCTAACTTTAACTCCCTCTCACCCCTAAAGGGCCCATATCTATACAGGAAGAATGCAGAGTCCCTGTAATCATATCTATGCAGGTAAAAGCTGCACTCTCTAAAACCAAAAACACAGCATCCATGGGACCGGAAAACATCCCAGGTTGCGTTTTACACTAACTTCAGAACGAACTGGCTCCCCACCTAAGCACCATGTTCAGTCATAGTCTCACATCAGGCTTTATGCCCACTGAATGGTGCACAGCAACAGTTATCCCACTCCACAAAGGGGGAGCCACCACTGATCCTGGGAACTGTCGCCCTGTTAGCCTGACGAGCCTGGTCTGCAAGACCATGGAACGTATCATCATGGAACTCATAAACAGACATTGGTAACCTCCAAACTCTGGACCCCACCCAGTTCGGGTTTGTGAAAAGCAGATCATGCCTTATGAACCTGATCGACTTCTTTGAGGCAGTCACCAAAGCCGTAGATGAGGGTAAGGTGGTTCACACAGCCTATCTTGACCTCGCCAGGGCTTTCAACACCATCCCCCATTCTGGAATTATAGCTAAACTCCTTAAACTAGGTATAAATCCCTACGTCACAAGATGGGTTGCCAACTGGCCCACTGACAGAACCCACACCGTAAAAGTTGCTGACTCCAAATCTGACTTCAAACCAGTGACAAGTGGAGTATCACAGGGTTCAGTCCTGAGACCACTCCTGTTTGGTATCTACTTCTCTGAAGTACAGGCTAACACAGAAGGCTTCTGGCTAACGAAGTTCGCAGATGACTGCAAACTAGGAGCCATAGTCGAGTCCCCAAATGATGTGGACATCCTACAGAAGGGCCTCCCTGAGACAGATGCCTGGTGTCAGAGGCATGGCCTCATGCTCAATGCCAAAAAGTGCATTTTCATCCCCTTTGGTAAAAACTCTATACCCATGAACTACCACATAAACGGCAGTCTACTTAACGCCGAATGTGTGATAAGAGACCTTGGGACCCAGGTGGACAGTAGTCTCTCCTTTGATGATCACATTGCCACAGTAGTCAGGAAATCCTTCTATGTGGCACACCTCATCACAAAAGGGTTCTCATCCAGGAAAAAAAGAGGTCATTGTTCCCCTCTATTCGGCACTCATTAGACCCATTCTAGAGTACAGCGCCTCTTTTGCAATGTACCTCACAAGACATCTGCAGCAGCTGGAAAGACCACAGAAGTACCTCACAAGGATTACTGGCCTCAAACAGATGGCCTACACTGACATTCTCAAAATACTTCAGCTGTACTCTGTAGCATATCGCCTACTCTGAGGAGATCTCTGCCTAACATATAAGGCTATGTTAAACCCAGAGCTGTTGGACATGTTACACTTAAAGAAATCCCAATCCCTACGAGCTACATGCTCTAGGGACCTAAACCTTATCACCACAATAAACAAGACATGCTGGAGGGATAGATTCCTGTCCCAGAGACTTCCTATAGTCTGGAACAAGCTACCCATCTGTGTCAAGCAAAGTTCCTCATTAGCACTCTTCAAGAAAAATCTTGATGAGTGGATGGGAAATAGGAAATACACCCGGGGTCACTTCTGTGGCTCTGCTCGACAGGGGCACAGGAAATTAACTTTCTTGGGTGGCGTAAGCCAGGGAACCTTGTTGGCTAGGCTTACATAGGCCCTTGAGCTGATAGCCTAGTGTATACCTATGAACCTATTTATAGCACAGGAGTCTTCAGTCTCTTTGCTGTAACAGAAATGTTGCCTTACCTAGTGAAATAAAATAAAATAGACATTTTGCTTCTCATGTAATTAGAATTTAGTGCATGCACACTCTGGACATTATTTTCATCTGGCCTTTTGACAAATAGCCCCTCATTGGAAGCCATGCATACTAAACTGTGACAACAAAGGCCTCTGAAACACTGAATTTGATGATTGTGCACGAGTTTTGTAAGCGTGTTCTGCAGTGGGAGTTCATAATAAAAAAAAAATCAAGAAACTGAAGATACCAAGGCACAAACCACAGTCCAAAATGACATTGTACATCCAAGAATTTCACTGTATCTCAGCCCTCATTCAATTGACGGCACAGTGCCTTTGTCAGTAAGTGGAGTTTAGGTATCACTATAATACAATTACAGAAATGTTGTTTTGCTGAATTTTGATTTTTTTTTAACTTTTGGAATGTCAAGAACGTCTTGTGTGTGTATCTATCTGTTTATCTTTCCTGCACTTTATTTTCTCCTAGAGGATGGGTATAATGCTAGAATGTGATGATAAAGGTTTGAAACACTGCATTTACTATCTGTATATAAGAGGTAATTTGTGAATTCCAATAAGGCAGTACTTAAAAAAAATAATAATCAAGGAATGCTGATATTGTACTTGAGCACAAAACACTCAAGAATATAATTCTTACCTTTTGTAAGTATGAGTTAAGCACTCTGATTTTATTGGCCTTAACTTCAAAGTGTACTTGACTTCTCTACTAAAAGTAGGCACTCCACTCCTTGTTCCTTTACTTTAATTATCACATACTACTCCTGTCATAGGAAATGTTAGGGCAATTCAAGGCATCTGAGTATTAAGACCATTTAACACCTTTCCACTACCCATCTTTAGACTGTACCTTCTTTCTTGAAGAGTGTTACAACTGGGATGAATTTGTTAGTACCGATCCAGTCCCCATTTGAAGGGCGGTAGTTTATTACAGTGCTTAATCTGTAGGGGAAATCTATTCCATAGGTTGGGAGGTACTGTGTGATGAACCTCTCTCCATTCTGTTTTATGTATCTGCTGGTGAAGATTTAGGTTTCTGATTTTGGTATTAGTTTGCTTTGTAGATATGCAAGAGATTTCAGGACCACTGTATCCATAATGGCATGGAAGGGAAGGCATAAATTTCCCTTCAGGAAGTTATAAGATACTGTGCAAAGGAAAGTACTTCCAGTCTTTCATGGTAGCTTAAGATTTTAGACCAGTGATCATCTTAGGTAGGAATCTGTAGTCTTTCCTGTTGCTTGATATGTCTAGTGTGGCACATTCCATAGGGGATGTTGTACTCTGTAATTGGCTTAATCAATGCTAAATGTAAGGGAACCATGACCTCCTTAGATCTTGATGCTAGTCCCTTGGGATTAGCTGCTCTAAACAGAAGGATTTCCTGACCTCTGTCATCACATGATGATCGAAAGAGAGAGAGAGAATTATCAACCCATGCTCGTAGGCCCTACCAACATTCTTATTGTAAAGTGGAGTAATGTTTATGTTGTATACTAGTGAGAAGGGATGTCCGCCAAATG
Source organism: Protopterus annectens (assembly GCF_019279795.1). Classification (NCBI taxonomy): domain Eukaryota; kingdom Metazoa; phylum Chordata; order Ceratodontiformes; family Protopteridae; genus Protopterus; species Protopterus annectens. Next base: position 1,187,107,036 of record NC_056739.1, read on the forward strand.
TGACACTATTGCACTTTTTTGCATTTGATTTGAGTCCAGTATTAGTACACCAGGTATGCGAGTAGAAGTTCATGCTGAAGGGTTTGGGTGCCAGAGGAGGGGACTTGACAATGACTCCCTTTTGCAGTCGTCTGTAGACTTAGTTAGGTAGAGGTCTTTGTTCATGGTCCGGAGATCAGAAAAGTAAATACCAAGCAGGCAGCACTAGTCGCCTTCATACTCTCTGATGAGGGACCTGCCGCAACCATATTATATGAGGTCTGTCTTTTGGCCAGTTTGATATCCATCTTACCACAATGTGGTCTTTTTTTAAAGTGTAAAGCTTACTAACTATACTACTATGGAGGATGGTGTTAAATGCCTTGGTCAGGTCAAGATATGCCACGTAGAAAGCATAACTGCTATCGACAGTCTGTGTTACCCTCTCAAAGAAGTTAACTAAATTCATTAGATAAGATTTGTTCTTGGCAAAGACAAACTTGTGGGTCTAGTCTAATGAGATTTTTGATATTGTAGTTTATCAAGTCTGCTGTAATGTATTCCATAGCTTTACAGATGAGATTCCTCAGACTGATTGGCCTATAATTCCCAGGGTTGGTGATAGGGCTTCTCTTATAAAGTGTTTTCACTGTTGCTGTATGCCAGACCTTATCATCATCATCAGCCCCCATTATCCATTTCTACAATGGGTCGGGGGGCTGTCACGTCAACTGTTGCCATATTTCTTGATTCAGTGCCGTTGTCCTACCTTCTTAGACAGTCATGCCTGACACTTGCTGGTATTCACACACATAAGTCATTCATCTCTTTGCCAGATGCCATTATTTCCTCTAGATTTCTTCTTCTCTGTCCCAAATTTTCACCAGAATTTCTTCTGCTTTCCTGTACATGTGCCCGAACTACAGTCATCTGTTCTTTGTCATTTGCAGTTGTATCCCTATGGGCTTCTGCTCTGATGTTCTCATTTCTTTGGTTGTCACAGTGTGCATCCCACCACTCATTTCAGGTACTTCATCTCCATCACCTTTAGTTTCCTCAACTACTCTGCCTTCATTGCTCAGGATTTTGTGCCGTACAGTAGTACTGTCATGCCTCTGTTTTTGTACACCTTACATTTCAACTTCTTTGGCGTTCTTCTGTCATACACTATCCCTGACACTCTGCATCAGTTGGCTGCAGTCCAACTGATTCTAGCTGTGACCTCCTCATTCAAACTTCATTTCTCTTTAACCCACCCCTACCAGATACTTGAAGCTGTTAACCTGTACCACTTTTTCCCTTCGGTCTCAGTTTTCATCATCTTAAACAAATCAAAAGGTAAGAAGGTCACACAGCCTAAAACCATTCAGTAAAAACTGAAAGAAAGATTCAGCAAAGCTTGAGTCTTCACTATGTAATACCTTAAACCTCCTGTAGTGGAGGTCCGTGTAATATATGCAAATGACTCCTTAAGGACATAACAGTATTTCAGCTGCATGGCTTCTGAATATTCATGACATTTTATTTTTTTTAAGTCTGTAGAGGTACATTCTGATCAAAAAATCCAAATGCAACAGCTATAAACATACATGTTTTGGCCTTTTTTTGACTTTTTATCAGTACAGCACAAGTGGATCAAAACAATCCATTTATGCTGTACTAATATAATTAAACGAGTAAATCAACTGCTTTTCCTAAGGAGTTTATAGGCATCAGACTCTTAAATCGTTCCAGCTCTTACTTTCACTTATTAGATTCATAACAAACCTTACCCGGTGGATGGCATCATCTCTACATCCCCTTTAACTTGGGTTGAAAAAGCTACTATTTGCTGTGGATAAGATCAGAAAAACATGCAGTCATTCCAGTTAGCAGCTAAAGGCAGTGCTGTTCTAAAAGCAGCAATTAAACAATTCTGGAGAAGCTTCAGCAATGTGTAGAAAAATAAACTTCATGAAGAGTACACAGAGACTTTTGAATATGTGCAGTTTGAGTTTGACACAAACGTCAAATTTTTACAGTAAGAAAGCGCACTAATAATAGAAAGGTGTATGAACCTTGAAGTGAGATATTAGAATTATAATGTAAGAAAAGCAGAGAGTTCTGGAAGTATGAGGTTATGTTCATTCTTTACATATAACAAAAGGTCTGATAGTTGCACATTTTTTTTCTGTCCCTGTTGAGCGAGAGAGAGATTCAATCACAGCAATGATAGACATGACGTGTATGGGACGGGCAGCCCTCTTAATAGACACAGGGCTCTTCCTTGAGACAACATAGTAAAGTTCACCTCTCTTACCCTGTTTTGAAGCACATATATCAAAAACTCTATAGATGTTTTCTTGAACAGCAGCAGACGTGGCTACATCCTGGTCCCACTCCCATTTGACATCTACTTCTTGGAGGTCAAGGCTAAAATCAAGGGCCTCTGGCTCACCAAGTTCACAGACTACTGCAAATTGGAAGTTGTCATAAATTCACCCCATGACACAAACATCCTGCAAGAAAGTCTTAACACAGACAAATGCCTAGTGCCAAAGCCACGGATTAAAACTCAGTGCAAATAAGTACATTATAGTGCCTTTTGGGAAAATGTCAACCCAGGCAAATTGCTCAGATGATAAGACACCCCTAGGAGTTCATAGGATCATAGGAAATTACTCAGCTAATGGCCCTAGGGGCCTCATAAGCCTAACCAAGTCCTATCCTTATTTCCACGATCAGCACCTATTGCCCCTGTGCAAGAGGGGCACAGAAGGAACCCCTGGGTGAATTTACAGTTACCCATTCAATTGTCCAGATTGCGTTTGAAGACGACCAATGAGGTGCTGTGTTTGACATGAAGTGGGAGTCTGTTCCAAAAGTGTGGTGTCTCTGGGAGACAAATCTGTTCCTCCAGCAAGTTTTATTAATGGCACATACCAGGTTAAGGTCTTTAGAGTGAGTAACCCATGTACCATTTGGCTTAAGGATATGCAGCATTTCCAGTAAAGCAGGGTCAGAAATTGCCTTGTATGCAAGGCATTGATCACCTTTGAGTAGTCTGTATGGAACAGAATAAAGTGACAGAGATTTCTGATGATCCACATAAGACAGATGCTAAAGATCTTGAATTTTCCTTGTGAAGAACCTTTGTGGTCTCTCCAATTGCTTCAGGTGCTTGGAAAGGCACATACCAAAATGGGTGTTGTACTTAATTATTGCCTGATGAGGAAAGAGTACAGGAAGGTTATAACTTATTTTTTTTCTGGAGACAGTGCCCTTACTTATGAGATGAGGAGTATAGAATGCCCTTCATACCACTGTGGAGACATGGTGGTCAAAGGTAAGGTTGATATCAACCTGTGTGCCCAGATCTCTCACCACTGAGTGCATACTTAAGGTGTTGCTATTGATGTGGTAGTTAGGAACATCGCTTTTACCAAAAGGGATGAGAATACATTTGTTTACATTGTGTTTAAGGCCATGACTTTGGCACCAATCATTTGTTTGTGTAAGACCTTCTTGTAGAATGTTGACATCATTTGAAGATTCTGTAATCATTCCCATTTTGTAGTCGTCAGCAAACTCTGTCAGCCAGAGATCTTTAGTTTATCCTTGTACTTCAGAGAAATAAATTGCAAACGGTAGAGGTCCCAGGACTGATCTGTGTGGAACACTACTGTTTATTGGTCTGCTGTTGGAGGTGGATCGCCTGTTTTGACTACATGTGTTCTATCAGTGAGCCAGTCAGTGACCCATCTAATGATATAAGGGTTGATACCTAGCTGGGTGAGTTTGTCGATGATGCCTGAGTGGGGGTTAGTGTCAAATGCCTTGGCTAGGTCTAGGTAGGCTGTGTGTACAGAGTTCCCCTCATCCAAGGCCTTAGTGACTGTCTCGAAGAAGTCCACCAGGTTTAACGGGCATGATCTTGCTTTGACAAATCCAAACTGAGTAGGGTCAAGTGTTTGGAGATTACCTACATCTTTGTTGATAAGGTCCATGATGATTTGTCCCATGGCCTTGCAGATAAGGCTAGTCAGGCTAATAGGTATGTAGTTCCTGGGGTCACTGGAAGCACCACCTTTGTGCAAGGGAATAACAGTGGCTGTTTTCCATTCAGCTGGGACGAAGTCGGTGTTTAGGCTGTGATTGAAAAGCATACCCAATGGTGTGCTGATTCTTTTTGAGCCCATGTAGGACGCAGCCTGGGATGTTATCAGGTCCCATAGATGCTGTGTTTTTAGCCTTAGAGAGTGCATTTATGACATGCTCTTCAGAGATACAAGGTAGGGAACAGGCGGTAGGGATGTCATGGGATACGTGTGGCAGGGACAGAAGAGGAAAGTTTTCACAGAGTCCATCTGCCAACAGGTTAGTTATGACCAGAGGCTCAGTATTTGTGGTATCATTAACTACCAGTTTGGCACAAATCTGGGCCTTTCCTTTTAGGTTACAGATGTAGCTAAAGAACACCTTATGGTTTTCCTTCATTGAGGAAGCTAATTTGGATTCGTAGTTTGCTTTGGAGGACTTCACAAGAAGTCTTATTTTCTTGTTTAAGCTGAGGAGGGAGTGTCTCCAGTTTAGAGCTTCCTCCCTCTTACTCTTAGACAGCAGTTTCTTCCTGTTATTGTAAAACTTGTTAATGGCAGTTGTTCACCATGCAGGTTTGCTCTTCCTTGAGGTGCTTGTTTTGGTTCTATCAGGTATGGCCGAGTCGATGTAGTTGTACAGGTGTTTGTGTAAAGCATTGGTGTAGAACTCAGAATAGTTGCCAGTTCCATTTGAGGGGGGGGAGATGCAGTGAAGGTATTTATACTATCCTGTAAGAGGTTATAATCTGCTTTGGAGAAGTTTTTTAGTTTAGTTGCTGTTGGGGGGGGGGGGGTTCAGGTGTGATAGTTACTTCAAATGAGACTGATTTGTGGTCAGATCTCACCAGGGAAGACCTCACAGTGGGGGTGCTACAGTGGTCCCCCATACTGGTAAGCACCAGATCCAGGATATTGGCACCTGTTGTGGGGGGGTATCAACCAGCTGGTCAAAGTCGAGACACCTTTGGGCAAGTGAGTTTTGGGGACGAGTAATTTCCTCAGTCAATGGATGGGTAGTTAGTCACCCAAAACCATGGTGTTTGGATGCATCTTGATAGACTCCAGTAGACCCAAGTAGTGTGTGTGTGTCCTAATTCATGGATGGGGTCCTGTAGCTGGCAATGACTTGAATAGGTGCCCTACCAACAGATAATTGCACCTGAAGTATCTCCCTACTGTTTAACCAATCTGGAGGTGTATTTATCTTTAATGAATATTGATACACTGCCTCCTTTAGTTTTCATGCCTTCAGTCTGTGGTCTGAACATACAGAAGACACTGTAACCTGGTATGGCTGGGGTGCTGTCCACAGCCTTGAACCAGGTCTCCGTGACTGCACAAATGTCTGTGTCTTCCAAAGTGAGGACTGCTTCCAGTGAGTGCAGTTTCATGTTAAGACTCCTAGCATTTAACAGCATAACCTTGACGTTTTTAGCTGGAGTTTTTACATTAGAAATTTTGTCCTTGAGACACTGCCTAAAAAAGCAATATAGGGGTGGCAAGAGCCTTAGCCAGTAGCCGACATCCCAGGGGTGGCAGATGACCATCTCTGTCAAAGCATTGAGGTCTGTCGATCATGTCATTCCAGATTGACAGATACTGGATCCTCTTAGAATGACACTAGAAACTAAACCAATTATTGAAGTCAATCATTTTATGTTTGTATTGGGACATTATCCTAGGTGAAGGTGAAATGCTGCTTAAGGCTAGGGACATACCCGAGTTTCCTCAAGAAGTTAGAGATCTGGGAACATATATAGTCTGTAATGTGGCCTGTGATTACCACATAGCCAAGGTGGTAAGAAAATCATTGTATGTTGCCCAGCTTATAACTGTATGGCATCTAGTTTAAGTTGTAGTAATACACTGCTTGGCCCCCATCAAACCCATCCTGGCATGTACCTGACTAGACATATGCAACAGATGGAACATCCATAGAGAGGTTCCTTACCAAGAGAATCCGTGGTATTAACACCCTGTCCTATACAGATTACCATAGAGCCCTGTCTGTATACTCTATCTTCTGTATCAAGCGCATACAAGCTACTTGTTAGAAATTATGGCTAAAAACAAGCATGCACACTTAAGGTGACATTTCATTTCAGATATTTAGGGATACACATCTGCATTTGAAGAAAAAGATGTACATTCTAGAAAAGACCTGATACTTTCTTTCAATGGTATTACTTATGACATCAAGTGGAATTATATTTTCTGAGTTTGTTAAATCTTAAGGACGACTGCTTGCAGCTTGTCCATTAGGATTTGGAACAAAAATGTGTAGCAATAAATACTTGTTACAATGCAGACACATCTGGTTCTTTTATTGACAGAACAGACCCAGGATAGGACAATTTATAAGAAATGATTTCTAACAAAAATAAAGCATGAGGGCAGATTAAAGTCAGTTTTTTGAGCACCGTATTGGCAGTGTAAGCAGTGCTGTCAAGGGCTGTAGAAGCTTGTTTGCAGAATTTGAATATCAAGTCATTGACTATGAAGTGTAAAGATTTCACCATTTAAGCTGCCGAAATCGTAATAAAGAAGCTTAAACAATGTCCATGTCTGATAAAATTCTGAATTCTACAAAGGTTTTAAGAGGAATTCGGTTGTCTTCTGCTGCAATGTACTCGTTTATGCACAGTACCAAACTGGAAGACTTTTCCTTATCAGAACCCTTGATGCTGACATTCAGAGATGAACAGAAGATTATGACTCTAAATAATTTTTAATCAATTTCTTTAAATGCTGGTTATACAATCATAATCAATGTGGTAAATATTTACCTTCTGAGAGTGAGTCAACAGTTGGCTCCATATCCGTTTGGGTTCATTTGAGGATAATTATCCCATTTCCAATATTTAATCTTCAGTTCTACATTTATTTAGTAAAAAGATGCAGACTAGGGAGTAGGCATTTTAAGCAATTTACTGACTTAATGATTTCAGCTTAATTAACAGGAAAATGATGTGCACAGCATTAAGAAAAAAATGCTAGTCCCATATCAGTTAATTTGCATTATTTAAGCTTTGTTTAAAAATTCTGAAGTATTTATTTTTATCAGGAGTCAGGAATCTTCACATTTTTACCAAAAGCAAGGTTGTGAAAAGGTTTCCCGTAGCCTTTTTCCATGTTTATCTTTATTGACATTGCCTTACTGAATATAATTACAGATTAATAAAACCTAGTAATAAGGATAAACCACCCAAAATGCTATATTTATGCCAGTAATTTAATGCAAACACTATCTGAAGTGCAGAATTCCACAGATTTTTGAACTCCTAAATAAAATTAATTATTTGGCTTACATGTTAATAAAAAGAAATCTAGAAATCTACGTTGTTACTCTCAGAACCTTATCTTCTGATGTTCTTGGTTCTTGTTAAGTCAAAGCATCTGAATAAATCGTAGACTGTAATATAATACTTTAAAGGTAAGTGGAGTAAATTTCATTATTGGGAAGAATAACTGTACTTAAAATATTATTCTTAATGAAGTGGTGTTTTTCATATTAATTGTTCCTTCCAAATTTCTGGGTGAATAGTAAAACAAGAAGCTGAAGTAGTTCCAGTTACAGAGAACGTAAAAGAGAACAGATTACAGGGATTCAAGAACATGTGTAGGAAAATTGGAAGATGTTATAGTGAAGATGATTTGGGACAGACAAGAAGAAGGCAAAAGGAAATAAGGGTGTCTAGCAAAAGATGGATTGATTGCATCAGTCACTGGCCAGGAAGATGCCAGTCAGACAGGCATATCTGTTGAAGAAGGTATGAGAGTGCCATTGAATAGAGATGGATGGTGACAGTTGATGTGGTATCCTGGCTTCATGCAGAAAAAAAGGCAAAAGTGGGTTGATGATGATGTTGATGATGATGCAAGAAATATATGGAGAAAGTTCCTTTGGGTGGAAGATTCTCCACACATTCCCTGGCCTACTTTAACCAAAGATAAATCTATCCTAGGACTTAAACTTCCAGGCCCTGATGGTAGGTAATAGCATAAATACTGCACATTTTTAACACTGAAACATTAAGATGTATTCTAAGGTCAAACGCTGTTTAGATAGATTTACCTTCTCTACTTAATGCATACTCTTGAATTGAATTGGTCTGTCCCAGGCAATACATAAACTAGGTAAATAATTTCATAGATATCTTTATAAATATTCAGAAATTTTTGAGAAGCTCTAAGATGTTGGCATTTGTTTCCAGTCACTTCAATGACTGCATAAAATCAACACAGGAACTGACTAAAACATGTCTGTATAATTGATGCTTAGCAAATTAAATACAGCAGTCACATAAATACTGTAAAGGATATGATAGCAATAACACATAGATTTTAGCAAATTAAATACAACAGTCACATAAATACTGTAAAGGATATGATAGCAATAACACATAGATTTTAGCAAATTAAATACAACAGTCACATAAATACTGTAAAGGATATGATAGCAATAACACATAGATTTTAGCAAATTAAATACAACAGTCACATGTAAAGGATATGATAGTAATAACACATAGATTTTGAATATAGGACTGTTGTAATATTGTGATATGTTTGACAATGATAAGGAAGGGCTAAAAGCCGTGCGCATCATACATATCTAAACATTTGTCAGCATATGAAACATGAAAAGCCAAAATTCTGAGAGGATTGGCAGTAGGATAGGTTTCATTTGGCCACTTAAACAGTGGCAAGTGTGCTGGGAGAATATGCTCAGATGTAAGTTCTTTAGAAATAAGGCGATCTTAACTAATGTACAGTGGATATAAAAAGTTTACACACCCTTATTAAAATGCCAGGTTTTTGTGATATAAAAAAAGAGTCCACAATAAATCATTTCAAATCTTTTCCCACCTTTATTGTGACCTATAACCTGTACAATTCAATTGAAAAACAAATCTGTTAGGGGAAGAAAATATAAAAATAAAAAAAAAGTACAATAAGCTGGTTGCATAAGTGTGCACACCCTTAAACTAATAGTTTGTTGAAGCACCCTTTGATTTAATTACAGCATTCAGCCTTCGTGGGTACTCACCTGCCATTGATTAAAGAGACTCTGATTAACCCCAAATAAAGTTCAGCTGTCCTAGTAGGATTTTCCTGACATTTACTCAGTTGCCTGCTACAGCAAAAGCCATGGTTCGCAGAGAGCTTACAAAGCATCAAAGGGATGTCATTGTTGAAAGGTATCAGTCAGGAGAAGGGTACAACAAAAATTTCCACAGCATTGGATATACCATGGAACACAGTGAGGACAGTCATCAAAAAGTGGAGAGAATATGGGACAGCAGTGATGTTGCAAAGAACTGGATGTCCCTCCAAAATTGATGAAAAGACTAGATGAAAACTGGTCAGGGAGGCTGCCAAGAGACCTAGCAACACTGAAGGAGCTGCAGGAATTTCTGGCAAGTACTGGTTGTGTACTACATGTGACAACAATCTCTCGTATTCTCCATATGTCTGGACTATGGGGTAGGGTTGTAAGACAAAAGCCTTTTCTTACACAGAAAAACATCCAGGCCCAGCTAAAATTTGCAAAACGATACATCAAGTCTCCCAAAAGCATGTGGGAAAATGTGTTATGGTCTGATGAGACCAAGGTTGAACTTTTTGGCCACAATTCCAAAAGGTACGTTTGGCGCAAAAACAACACTTTGCATCACCAAAAGAACACCATCCCCATGGGGAAGCATGGTGGTGGCAATATCATGCTTTGGGGGTACTTTTCTTCAGCTAGGACTGGGACTTTAGTCAAGGTGGAGGGAATTACAAACAGTTCCAAATACCAGTCACTTTTGACCCAAAAACTTCAGGCATCTGCTAGAAAGCTGAAGATGAAGAGGAATTTCCCCTTTCAACACGACAATGTCCTCAAACATATATCCAAATCAACAAAAGAATGGCTTCACCAGAAGAAAATTAAAGTTTTGGAATGGCCTAGCTAGAGCCCAGACCTAAGTCCAATAGAAAATATGTGGGGTGATGTGCACAAGAGATGCCCTCACAATCTGACAAATTTTGAGCGCTTTTGCAAGGAAGAGTGGGCAAATATTGCCAAATCAAGATGTGCCATGCTGATAGACTCCTACCCAAGTAGACTGAAATTAAATCAAAATGTGCTTCAACAAAGTATTAGTTTAAGGGTGTGCACACTTATGCAACCGGCGTATTGTAAGTTTTTTTTACTTTTTATATTTTTTCCCCTAACAGATTTGTTTGTTTTTCAATTGAATTGTACAGGTTATAGGTCACACTAAAGGTGGGAAAAGTTTTGAAATGATTTATTGCGGTCTCATTTTATTATATCACAAAAACCTGGCATTTTAACAGGGGTGTGTAAACTTTTTATATCCACTGTATTTGCCAGGGCATGTCTGAATTCTTTAAGACTTACTAAACTTGATTCTTTGAAATGTTCATTTTGTTGGAATGGTTTTGGAGGTATAGGGTCCTGAGCTCAGTGCTGGTGGGAATGTCCTTTAATAAAGGAGTTGTGGTTTCAAACTGAGAATGTCATTAATCAAATAGTGTCAGGAAACAAGAAGTTCAGAACACTTTTTGCTACTGTCCTCAAACTGTTTCTTGAAAGAGCAATAGAAAACTGTTTTGGAGGTCTGTAATAAAGCATTTCCCCGAGCGAGTGATGGGTGCAATTTTCAGAAACAATTTACCTCAGGAAAGTTGTAGAATTCTATATTGCTCACTTTTAATGTATCCCTGGGCATGCAAGGAAGGGGGTTTGGAGGATATTGTGAATCTATAATTCTGTACTGAATGTATCTGAATTATGATAATAGTTTGTAAATATTGCTCTGAAAAGATCTTGCATGCTTAAACGTTATCTGGCCATATAAAATAAAAAAGTTGAAACCGGTAGTAACTTGAGAAAACCATCCCTGAAGATCAAAGAATCTGGGCTCTGACTTGAAATTGAGAGGTAACTACTGAGATCATGCCCTAAACACATACTGTTAGCAACCATAGTAACAGATCATGGATTGGGTATCCATATCCCTTTCCTAAGTTAAGAGTGGCGATGGTGAAAAGCCACACAAATGAGTAGCTGACCTCTCTGTTTCCCTCCATTCCAGGTTTCATTTCCCATTCATTTTAATGGGAAGTTACAGGGTAATTCACCTAGCGCACAGTTACTGTACTGGGTAAATAATCACCCTACTGGTATCCTGGCGAAAAGAAAGTTTTCTTTTCCCAGTTTTAAATTTGATTTTGCACTGGCATTAAAATAGTAAAAAAAAAGTGGTAAAACTGAGACTATCTGACATCTGCAGTAGCAGGACTTAGTGGTGGTACTCCATATTCTTGGCACTGACAAGTTACGATTTAAAGGTATGTAGCCCTCACTCTGAGTAGGATTCACAGACATTGCATTTTCATGGTTTAGCATGTTGCATTGTACTTCCATCTGAGGTTGACACATGACCTTTTCTTATGGTGCTCAGAGACTCTGAATGGCAAGTAAGATTAAATGCCCATGAAAGCCCAGGGATCAGTGACTACATATCAATTAAAACCATTCTAAAGAGAAGGGGAACAGTTATATAACAAGTATGCCACCTAGTGACACAAACTGGATGTTACAACTTAAGTTCATTCTGTATGCATATGTTTTACGAGTGTTTTCATTATATTATGGTAAAAAAGAGTTGTGCAGAGTTTGTGATTTTTTGCAACGTTGTGGAAGTTTGGTGTCATGATGTGGGTTTCTATTCACTTGTCACTTGTTAGTGATGAAAAGAATTTCTGTAAGTTACAGTGCTAACTGTCACAATACCGATAGTCATGTAGAAAGTAGTGTTTTTAAATGTGGGTATGTCTCTCTGCATTTTTATGGGAAGTATCTAAAGTAGTATGGCGGATGTTTTGTGCATTCCCAGCGGTAGTGGCAGTGTGTAGAGTACTGTAAAGCAAGTAAAAGGTATGTGTCCTTTTCCGCACTGTAGTGCAATCCTGGAGTTAGTATATATAGTTGGGGGTGTGGATATTGTCCTGTTTCTGTTAAGAGAGGGTAAGTAGTTTTTAAGTTCTGGAAAGAGGTAGTCAATAGTGTTGGTTGTGTTTGTCTATGGTTTAACATTTAGTCTTTTGAAATTTAGCATTGTAAATTTTTGGTGAAATGAGATTCAGTCAAAGAGTTTTCAGTATTTTGAAATTAGATGATTTGGTCTCGGTGAAATGAAAGTCAGTCAAATGGGTTTTAGGTGATGTGAAGTAAGACCCATAATGTGCGTGTATGTGTGTGTGTGTGTGTCTGTGTGTGTGTGTATATATGTATATATATATATATATATATATGTGTGTGTGTGTGTGTGTGTGTGTGTGTATGTATGTATGATATATGTATAAATATAATTTTTGCAGACACACACGCAGAAAATGCTTTCTTATGGAATCAGAACTGAAAGTATCCTTTCCTCAGTGATATTTTGTGTCATTTTAAATGTTACATCAAAATGTGCAATTCTTTCTTGTGGTAGATGTCCATATATTTGAGATTGTGTTGTTTGCTTTCCTTTGTTGGTACTGGATTATGCAGTTTGTAGTATAAGCCTGGACAGCCATGTATCTTGTCCTGAAAATTTTATAAGAATGCCTTAAAGCAATTGACATTAGTAAGGAAAATAGCAGACCTCTCCCTTGAAGCTGACCAGCGACCAAAATTCAGAAGATAATAAAAGTGCAGGTCAACACCACGAAGAATAAAACGAACTTTTATTGACAAAAATGAGCGCTTTCACGTGCTTCCAACTGCATGCTTCTTCAGATGAGTGTAAAACTATAGTGAAACCATTCACTATATATACATAGAAAATACAATTACTTGATGTAATAATTAATCTAATTATTCAATTAAATTTAAATTATCTAAAAATACAAAGATCCGCTTGAAGCGGCCAAGCAGAAATACATTATAGAGGTCATGTCTTGTCATAAATCATTGTACTTTGTTGGAACTATTGCTTAATAATTATTGTGAATTTTAAATAAACTAAGCAATGGCCCGTGATAATGCTCAATCCATATTGAAACGTCTATCTGCCAAGATATCTATACTCAATAAATTATGTGCTATAGTAGGTAAAGCAACCAGATGTAACATATCTACAAATAAATGAGTTAAGGCAACATTTAAAGAAACAACTACGTAGTCTTATTAGTTTCTAGTATATCGATTTTGATTATTAAAAACAACAGATATGTATAATATTTAAACCAATTATATATTGATAAATATTAATAAATATTAACAAATAAATATTAATAAATAAATGTATAATGTTCAATAAATATGTTGTAGATAAATATTAAAATCACCATAAAAATTCACTGATTAAATATAATGAATGTAAGCTTGATAAAACACATGACATTCAACATTCAACATATCTAATTGTACATATCACTATCAATTATCACTGGCTTGTATCTACACATATATTTAGTCACATATATATAAATTTGAATGTGACTATGCATATATATGGATATATATCAAGTGTATATAGTATAAGAATGTGTGTAAAGAATGTATATAAAAAATCTAAAATATATATAAAAATATATATATATAAAATATATAAACATGTGCAGAGATATTTTATATAAATTTATAAATAAAGATATATTTTATATATGACATTAGTAAATAGGGTCATATTCTCCGGATAGAATAACCATTCAAAGTGGATAAACTGCAATTTTTTTAAGCAGTAAAGTGAAGTGTAGATATCAGTTCTATTTGATCAGTAAATACAATTTCCAATACAACATAAATATATAATGTTGACACATTAGGCCTAAAGGAATATGCATTTCTGCATTAAAGTAATATGTTTGTATATGCTGTAGTATAAAAATGATATAAATA
>NC_056739.1:1187125994-1187220994 GCF_019279795.1 Protopterus annectens
TCTTGTAGCATTTTAGTTGCTTGTTGTGTTTTTTATAACATTTAGGTGTTTCAGATACAGAATAACTGTTTTATGCATCTATTACATAAAATATAGAAAATATTTTAGTCTTAAAATCTCAGGACATTTTCCATTTTTTTTTAATTTTTTGCAGGACACAACTGCCTAAAGAGGGACTGTCCCTCGCAAAGTGGGACAGGTGGTAACCCTAGCCATTATCCTTTACCACTCATGGCATTTTTCAGACTGTGTCACATCTTGGCTGTCAAACGTAATGTTTTCATGTAAAAGTTTGTGATCACTGTCTAAAATTATGAAAACTTCCTAGTCTTCTTCAGTTGGTCAGTCATCATGAGTGAAGACCCACACTGGCACTGTCTACTGCCTGGGAAGGAGCTCATTGTAAAGCTTTTGTCTATGCTTTGATCTGACTATCTGATGGAGAAGGGAAAAGTTTAGGTCTGTCTTATTATTCTGAAAATGTTAACTCCTGAGGATTATACTTGCTGAATTTGCCAGTAGGGTCAGTTTCTCAATCCCAGACGGATTTTTGAGGAACCCAAGAAGTTAAGGGTTTCAGAGGCCAAGGTGTCTGTCATGTCTTACATCTAGGACATACAAGAGGTCTCTGAGAGTTATATTCCAGCAACAGTTCCAGCAACAGTGGGCTGCGTTATGAAGATGGCCAGTCTGTATTTCACATATTTTGCATCTGAAGCATCAGTACACACAGGCTGCTAATGTGGCATGATCCATTGAGTGACTTGTGTTGCCTCTTTGGTCATAATTTGGTCTGAGGAGTTTTCTCACCCTTTGATCCTACAACTCCTTTAGAGGTCACAGGGTTGTTTCAGATGCTGATTGTCATAACTTTCCTATGTGGTGTGACCTGACCCAGTGGTTGTAAAAGAATGCACCGTAGAAAGCATGGATTGATGCCTTTGACAGTCTCTGCGCAGGTCTTTTGAGACCTGTTGTTAATTCCTTCTAGTATCAACCTTGAGATCTAGGCCTTGCTGGCTAAGCAACCCCCCCCCCCCCCAAGGCACTTGCCCATTTTATGCTCACCTGTCTAGATCGTCAGGCAAAACATGATCTTCCTCCCTTTGTGGGTATTTTAAAGAATAATTTCCCTCGACTTCACTGCGATGGGAATAGGACTTGGAGAAACAAGAGATCTCAGAGAGGGGCAAGGATATTGAGGCTTTCTCTGTATATAGCTCCTCACTAGATGATTCCCTTCTTTGGGATGACTTTCACACCAGTGTGTAGTTCTGTTGCCTTCCCTGAGAAATGTCTTATTTAGTGTCTGCAATAGAAGAATGGAGACCCTTTGCTCATTTCTTTCATGGAGGCTGTCCTTAAGGATTTTATTTATTTAGCTTTGAAACATTCATATTATGCATCTTTTAGTCCTAAGATGATGCCATTTTAAGTTCTTGAGTGTAACATCATCCTGACTAAGCATTACATGGCAGACTGTTTTTTGATCTCTACATTTCAGCATAGGTCTCAGAGACCACAACACCTTTCCTTCTTACTGCTTGGTATGAATCTGTAGTTCTGTATAGGGTAAGCAAGATAATATTGTCCATCAGTCAGAGAAGAAGCAGTCAGACTTACGGTGACTCTGGGACCAGATGTGATGTGATGAAGACCCTTACTACACCCTAAATTTATAGTTTGCTTGCGTATACCCATCACTGTTTTGACTGGGTAGCAGCCTCAGAAATGGGTTATGAAAGATGGCATGGTTGAGGCTGTCTTTGTTTTAGGAGGAGCTTAAGCAGGCCTTTCTGAATGCTTCTTTACCAGGTGAGAACCTTTTTGGGGATTCTTCCAGGATGTAGAGGCAGACTTCAGAGGAGAAAACAGGAATTGACTAGTGTGTGTGGGTGGGGCCTTTATAGTTCCCCCAAGATTCTTCCACTTCTAGACCAACCCACTTCTTTAGAAAAGTCCTCTGTGTAGAATTACTGAAATGAAGAATGAGGAGGACTCTCAGGTGTGATCTATGTAGATGGAAGATTGCTCCTAAGCTCAACGTAAATGTGGTTTGTTTGGTGACTATCCATAGGGTGATGCATCTGCTGCACGGGACACTTGTTTGGTGTTGCTGGGAATGGTCTTATTATCTAGAGTCTGAACAGGAGATTTTTTTTAGTTAATCCTTGGTGGATATCGTATTCATTAATGAGTGCTGCCATTTGGTTTCTCCTATGCATCCACAGTATTTAATATGATGCTAACTTCCATATGTTTCCATTCTTTGATGACTGGCTTTTTTGTGACCTCATGATGGGAATTTCTGAGAGCATTTCTGGCGTGGGTGCTACCATGGTTCCAGCATCTGGGGAGGTCTGTAATGTGTAAGATGTCTTTCTGATTGAGAATTGACCTTACTGGAGCATAGTTGGGCATTTTTTAATGCTGGTTGTTATTGCCCCACACAGATGGCAGAATAGGCCATAGCTTTTGTAAGCATATATGAGAAATTATTAGAGGCTACTGGACTGGACCTTCTGTGCTTTTTAGGTCTAATGGCAAGTGTCATCTTCTCAAAACATAATTATGTCTGTGTATTGTCACTCCTGGAAGTTTTAGATCAATTACTTTTTTGTGCATTAGCAATAATGTTACCGCGGTGGTGGTGCTGCGGTAGCGTTGTCGCCTCACAGTAAGACGCTGTCTGGTTCGATTCTCAGCTAGAGCGTCTTCTGCGTGGAGACGTGCATGAATGGGCGTACCTTCATTGAAGGTTGTGCATCAGGGCTGTCCAAGTTTTTCTGTTCTGAATCTTGTACTTCATGTAAGTAATTGACATCTGAAGACCCTTGCTGTAGGAATGTGTCATTTGGGGACATGGAGAGATTTCTCTAATAAGCCCAGTGCAGGCCTTTGTGGTTTCCTTGCCACTATTTGTAGGAATGCTGTTAAGTGTCATATCCCTGTCTCTTGATATCTGCTGCAGTGTCTGCCCATTGTATATCCCTATGGAGGCTGACCATACTTAAGCTTGTCCTAGGTAGAGGATGGCCAGAGGATTCTGTCCTATGCACATCTTGTGAGAAGGCTAGATGCGCAGAAGCCATGATCTTAGAAACAAATGATGTTGACAGCTCCCCACCATATAGTTCCCTCCACCCAAGTGACCACATGCTTGGAGAACATTTGTCGTCTGAAGTCCTATATGAACAAGTGTAAGACACCTATTTGTCCCCCCCCCCCCCACACACACACACACAAGTCATAAGCACTATCTGGATTCTTTCCATTGTGAAACCAATTAAAAATGTCTTAAATGCAGACGGGACATATCCAGACTGTACAAACGGGAAATATCCATACTGTATCACTGTGACCTCCAAGAATGTGGGTGCTCTTTAGAAACCTTCAGCTAAGTGGCATGAGATCCTGATTAGCCATCCTTATGCTAATACCATATCACTGTGACCTCCAAGAACGTGGGTGCTCTTTAGAAACCTTCAGCTAAGTGGCATGAGATCCTGATTAGCCATCCTTATGCTAATACCATTGAGATTTCTTCTAACCAGTCCAGGGACCAGGGAACACAGTATTTTGTCATTTTATTGCCAGGCAAGGTAAGTGAGTTTACTTTCATGATATAATGGGGCTAAGAGCCCCTCAGCTGTTTGCCTCATCTGTTCAGGTTCCAGCCTTTCATAGTAGGCATATCAGAGTTGAGCTTCTATTGATTGTACTGACATTAATGTTGCAGATACAGGCTTATTTGTGTGTCTATGCAGGATGGTCTAGCTGAAGTTGTTCTTAATGATTTAAGTTGCTCATTCCCCTCTTGCCAACTCTTTTCAGTGGCCTGGTCCATTACTTGTGCCAGAGTCACCATCTGGGTACATAATGTGCAGCATGGCTCTATCTACTCACATTATAATATCTTGTTGGAAGGTATGCAGATGATTGTAAACTTGACTCTGACATTATGGAAGATTACAGGAAGCTACAGTCTGTGCTTATTCTGATTACTACTTGGTGTTCTGAAAAATGGTATATATTTTTAACTGTGACAGATGTGCTGTGATACCTTTTGAACCCAAAAGAATGCCAGCAATTTTACTTGAATAATTTTAAGTAAAAGTCATATCCAAGTTAAAATTCTTGATACAGTAGTATGATGGCAAACTGTTTTTGCTGTATGAAGACAAGTAATATTAAACTAAAGCAATATGTACTTCATCTCATAAAAAATTGTAAATCTTGCAGCACATTGGATATACAAGATGTATTAAAGTGTTGAATGTAAAATAGTCCGTTGTACTCTACACATGTAATGCAACTGTTAGAAGGTAACCCTAAATCTTCTTCTAAGGTGTGTACACATTTGCAGGGCATTTCCTTATTTGGGCGGTAGCTTGTTTAATTTGCCTCCTCCCAAAAGAAAAGTGTAATACATAATTTAAACCCAGGCAGGAATAAATACCTCAAATTTCCTTAAGTAGAGAGAAGAGAACTGCCAGTTGAGTTACTGACATACTTCTGGACTGTGCACAGTGGATTGCATTCTTGAAACAGTGCTTCAGATAGGTTCCATTTACCTGTGCAGTTATGCAACTATTGTTTGGATGCCTAAGTCAGAGGTAGATGGCAGTTCAGAATATCTCTCTGTCTACTACTAAGAGTACATCCAGATAAGTTGTTAGAATTATTCTTTATGACAATCTGTGTAGGTGGTGGTAGCATTACTGTACAGGCAAGGAGAGGGGTGTTGGTACTGGAGTGATATCAACAACCCTGTCCTAGAAAATATTGTGTGTTTGTGAGCAAAATTACTTTGGTCTAATTTGAATTGCTAATGTTAAGATTGTGGTGGACAACAATGTGCAAAGTTGGAGTTAGCTGAAATCCTAGGGAGCCAGTGATTATAAGACTGATATGTAGTTGTGCAGTGAACAGTTTATAGCTACAGCATATATTAGCTATTACCTAATGCAGAAGTGCATTTAAAGCCGCTTGCCCCTTATTATTTGATGTCAGTGGTACAGATTTAAAGCCCATGCCATCACATATTAAACCTGTCGCTCCTATTCATCACACACATTTGTGTTAAGATTTAGCACTCTGAAATATATGGCCCTTTTCTATCAGTCTGTAACATTGTGACACATTCTTGTTAGGACTAAAGTACCTTTTGACTAGCTTTAAAATATTTTGTGTTTTTGCTATTAAATTAAAACACAAGCAAATTAGGCTGGAGTAAGAACGTTTCTGGTCTTCAACACATGGACTTTGCAGCTTATTTAGTAAATGCAAGTATACATAGCATAAGCTACTACAAGATAGCAGAATCATGTTTTGACTTTTAAGGTTTTCACAGATGAATATTGAATATTTTCAAAATCTGTAATTTATATTTATATATATATATATATATATATCTATGGATCCCCTTCAGAAGATCAAAAGCTCAAAAGACTGAAAATCAAAATGCCGAAAGTGGAATTTGCCCTTTCTCCAGTGTTGTGCAATCTTGGAGTTGGCGTATATAATTAGCAGGGGGCATACCTCTCAACTGTCCCTGATTCTGACTCAAATTTTAACTCTGTCCCTCTTAATCCCTCCTAAAACTAGTGACTTTTGGAGGAAAGGTGGTGAATTACACTTAATGAATAATAACAATAATTAAGAGTTATAAACTTCTTTTACTTCAGAAAATGTGTATTAATTCATATGCTCTGATTCTGTCAGTGTTTCAAGTTAATAGCACTAATATTTTAAAAGTGTCCCTGATTTTTTCTTGACTTGTCCCTGATTCTGTTGAAATTTGTCCCTGATTCGTTGAGAGGTCTGGCAGGGGGTATGTGGAGCACAGCCTCCCACATGAGGGGAGCAGGGGGGCTTGTCCCCTGCATTAAAAATATTTTTGATATTTTGAGTTTTAAATATTTTGATTTACAGTCTTTTGAACTTTTGATCTTCTGACATAGACCCATATATATATATATATATATATATATATATATATATTTGTGTGTGTTTTTCCCCCAACATCAGATCTAAGGGAAAAAAATGGTGTTAGGTCAATACTCCAGTCAGCCATACAAAGAAGAACTGGTATGTGCCATAGATAGTATTAGTCTTACGGGATAAACTGATAGTGGGCACTGTTAACTGTTCATTGATCTTATTAAAAAATAAAACTGATAACTGGATTGCTATTTAAAAAAATCAACACACTGTGGAGGAATATTTATTACTATACAAGTCTTTCTGACCTAGAATGAAGTACATCACTTATTAAGAACAATGTGTATTTTATTGGTTTTATTTTTGTTTGCTGGGGTAGAGCACTAATCTCCACAGCCCTTTTTCAAACTCATCCCTGGAGTGTTGTCTGGTTAAGTGACTTGCCCAGTCACACACAGGTAATGGAAGTTAAGGGAATCAAACCCTGGACCACTGGACCACTGGACCACAGGAAACAGCACCTTAATCTTCTGTGCCAAGTGCCAGTTTTTCACTGCAAGCAAAACCATCATACAGACTTAACAGGTTATCACTGAACTGTAGCGTGCATGTGAGTATGTTCACTGGTGACTGTTACTCAGATCTGTGCTGAATTTTGTTTAGATGGTCTTTACTTACTGTTTGCTCAGCCGTAATTCATATAGGTATGTGCCTTCATCCCTTAACAGATTTTGTTTCTTATAGGCGGATGTCTGATGGGCTTTTCTTGAAAAAATGCAGAGAGGTTGCAGAAAACTATAAAGATATTAAGTTTATGGAAATGTACCTGGACACAGTATGTTTGAATGTAAGTATTTTCAATCACATCACTTGCGAAGTACATTTTTTTTCTTTTGGTGATCACGTCTATCATTGACTTCTTTTGTGTTGCAGATGGTACAGGATCCAACACAGTTTGATGTCCTTGTAATGCCAAATCTCTATGGAGACATTTTAAGGTAAGACACCAGAAAATATATATTTCAGCCTTTTTAAGGAACTACTTTATATGATATTTAAAAATAGAATTTCATTTAATAACGTAGTTGGCCCTTTAAAAGGATAGCTATTTATGGCGTCAAAACCTGTTTCAGTGGTACCTGTGTCAGTAAAACTGGCTAACATGCTCTGACCTGCTGCAACCTCATAGTGATTATAATTAGAGGATGCAGAGGGCATAGTCCCTGCATGGGGTGTATTGTAGATTACTGCATGCAAAGTAAACTACTAGTTTTAGCTAATTTTTTCATCTTTCATCAAAGTGTTTTTATGCTGTAAACTGGCTTCACTGTAGACTACTATATCCCTCTCTATTGCATAGTTGTTGTGATGATGCAGTTAAACTTGTAGTCAGCATTTCTTAAAAACTTTGGGATGATCTATAGACATTTCTAGAAGAATGACATTTCAAGCTAGCTGAAACAGTGTGTTCTTTTGCTACTGCTGCTTTTTAATTGCCTCACCATACAGAGAAGTTATGCCAATGTACTGTAACTCCTTACATGTTAAGTCAGTAACCATTTCCATGTGTCACTTCTGGTTTTTAACCCTACTCTTATATTATGGCATTGAGGAGCTAGTTATATTTTCTTGGAGACTGGTTTCTTTAGACTATTCCTACCCTGTGTGCAATGATTGAGGTGATCACATTGAATCCAATGTGATTCAAACCCAGCTGGTAAGGTCTGTGATAAGTGATGGGTGAGGAAAGGATGTTTGAGCTTGGCCTTCACTTGGTTAACTCTTCACTCATTACTTTTGCAAGTGTAAGTATTTGACACACACTCTATATCACAGCCATTTTCAGCCTGTTATCTTACATAGAACTGTTCTTGATCTGTATATCCGAGTTCATTGACATTTTACACCAAAATATTTGATTTTTTTCTTTGTCTACAACCTATGAAGTAGTATAGTTTTATTAACTTTTGTTCATACCTGACCACATCAAATGTTTATTTTAAAATTTCACTTTAAAAATGAATGCCTATTGGAATTATCAGTATTTGTTGTTGAACTTGTTTCTTAGTCACGTCTTCAGACTACTGAAATAAAGCTAGACATTCAGAAATCGAGAAGACTTGTTACCGTCTTGCATCCATGATGAGGGAGTTGCTTCTTCTATCCATTTTAGTTGCTTTTGTGTTGCTATACCATGTTATTTTTGTTTTTGCTGTCAATATTTGCAACTTATTTCAGGTTGCTAGTGTGTTAAACTAAATGGACTTTTCAATATTACCTGTATTGTAGTAAGACTAAATTTTAATTTTGTAACTTACTTTGCATGTCACACAACAGAATCCGCGGTGGTGCAGCGGTAGCGTTGTTGCCTCACAGCAAGAGGTTCTCCTGTTCGATTCACAGCTGGAGTGCCTTCTGTGTGGAGTCTGCATGTCCTCCTCGCAGTCGAGTGGCCTCCGAAAGACATGCATGAATGGGCGTGCCTTCGCTGAAGGTTGGGCGTCGGGCTGGCAACACGGCACCATAAAAATCTGCTGCCAATTATTAGCGGACTGGAGTTCTGCTGTGGCGACCCCTAACCGGGAAAAGTCGAAAAGGCAAAACAAAAACTTTGCATGTCACACAACATCAGAACTTTTAAACAGTAGGTTGTAACAGTCTGTTGTGGATAGAGCTGAACTTTCTTTTCATTACTTATTTTTTAAAGGTGCAGGATGCCCCATCCAAAGTTCTGCTTGGCCTACTCCCACCTTGTAACTCCCTAGGTATTTGGTCCCAATTCATTGGTTCCTTTGCTAATTTTCTCCAATAAATTCCAGCTCTTTTTTGCCTATTTTCTAAGCCCCCTACTTGGTCATCCCTGTTGGTAAAATATATTTTCTTATGTTGGCTTAGTTGTCAAAATAATTTGACTATGTAAATACAATGTTCTGTATGATGGTGGTATTAATTCTCCTCAAGGGCTTGTATCTAAAATCATACTCTGTCCATCTTTCATGAACCCGCTCTCCATTTCAGCATAATTTGTTTCTACTTTGATTTGTCTTCCACTTGTCCTTTGTATACGGGCTTTACCTGTGTAGACTAAAAGATCTCTTCAAATCTGGTAATCCTAAACCACCTTGTTCTGTGGGAAGAAACAATTTATCCCACTTAACTCTTACTCTCTCCCTCCAAAATTTCTTCAGTTCATTTTTAATTCTGGTCCACAGCTTCTCCTCTGGTTGGCAAACATATGCGTGATCTGTATGTAATATTAATGGATTAGAAACATTTTCACCACTTGTACCTTACCATTTATATCCGTAGTCAAGAGCTTCTAACCTCTCAATTTTTGTAAGAACTTTTTAGTGTCTTCACACACATCCTTAGCTGTATAATAGAATCCTTTTTCATCAATACACCTAAATACTTCATTTAGACATGTCTCCATAAATATGAGTATTGATGACTCAGTGTGTGAAAACATAGTTTACTGCTCTAGCCTTTGTTTTATCTTCATTTGTTTTATAATCTGAGATGAACTTGAAACTATTTCAAAATGTTTTACAACACTGAAGTATCATTTTCTGGGTTTATCAAGTACAAAATAGTATCATCTGCAAATAAGAGTAAATTTTGTGTGTCATAAGCATTATACCCTTGAATTTATGGGTCCCTTATTTACTTTGCCATTGGGTGTAAGTACAAGTCAAATAAAGGATGAAGAGGACACCCCTCCTCTTTCCTCTGTTCAAACACAGATTTTCAGAGAGGAACCCTCCCACCTTAATTCTTGTCTCTAACCCTTCATATGTCTACATAATTAACCCGATTGCTGTATCAGGAAATACAAACATTGCCATTACCGTAATCACAACATCGTAACTAACTCTATTGCTTGACTTTTCTGCATCAGGGCCACTGACAGTAGTGGGATGTTCTTGCTGTTTGCTTCACTCTGGATCATCATTATCATCTATACAAGGCCCTTGGTGTTAGAGGGAGTCTACTTTAAAATATTGAAAGACCACTTACTTGAATCCCAAATCATCAAGACGACAATATCAAAACCATATAGCCGCAAATTGTTAAACCATCAAAAATATTCACCTGGAAAGGAACCACTTGGCCACCAGGACAAAATACACACCACGAAGCAAGTAAAACCAACCAGAGTGGGGTGCTTCATTCCCCCACACCCCCCAACTAAAAATTACTTTGAGATCGCACTATAGTAGGGAAAAGGGCAAACTTCTCCATGGTGGCCAAGTGGTTATTTTCCTGGTGAACATTTTCAATGGTATGACGGTTCATGGATATGTGGTTTCGATATTGTCGTCTCAATGATTTGGAATTTGAGTAAGTGGTCTTTCGATATTTTGAAGTAGACCCGTTAGAGAACATTATGCCAGCCGAATGTCACTTTGGGGGTACCACAATCCAAGAAGCACAATTAAGAAATCTAGATGATTGTGATGTCCCATTATGTCTAAGGATCTATCAATCGTGGCTAGCCTTGGTGTGTAAGCCCGTATTCTCTCTGTGGTGATTGTTCTTAAAAGGCCGCATTATCAAGTTGTATCAATTTTTATTTTATAGCCATGTCTTTATACCAAAGTCTTATATGGTTCGTTAGTCTGTTTGTAAGTAATGAAAAGTATCCTTAAAAGGACATGGGAATGTTCCCAGTTGTTTTTTTAGTTAAGGTAAAATCATGGAGCTTTCATCCTTATAAAGACATGTATTAGCCCTGATAAAAAGAGAGTCATTCCTTGGATGTTTTAAAAAAACAAAGTAGTCAAATAATTTTTATAACATTGGTATTAACAGTAGTCACTTATGAGTCTCACCACCTTACATTTAATGTACACCTGCATACTTTACAGAGCTATTTTACAGTGTAACATGCACTTGACTTACTGTAAACGTATTACAATTTTACTTCTGGTTACAACTTCATTTCCGTCATTATCCTTCTGAACAGTAATGACATGGTGGGAATTATACTTTAAAGTCCTCCTACCAGTTTATTGCAGTCTACCAACTTCCAGTCTTTTTTCCAAGGTTTTTTTTTTTACAGAAACATTGTTCTTGGAAATGACATGTTACAGTTCATCCATTTTTGCTGGCCTCTGGTTCAAATTCAAGATACTCCTGTTTTTTTTCTAGTCATAATCTCAGCCTGTTCCCCATAGCAAGGTTGTGATAGAGAGGAAATGAGTGCATTCCGAGAGCAGTTGCAGGACCTACTAGATAAGCAGGACAACATGAATTGGTGTTAATAATGTGTGACTTGAATGCATAAATTGTGACACACAGAACAAGATATGAGGACCGCCTGGGTCCATATGGGTGGGGAAGCAGGAATAAAGGAGGGAGAGGCCATTACAGACTTCTGTCTGGCAGATGGCTTGATAGTAGCCACCACGATTCAGAAAGAGAAACAAGATCACATACAACTCAAGTAGCCTTCCTTCTAGTGAGGAAAAGGCTCTGGGTAGAATAAGTGATTGCAAATTCATTCCCAGTGAAACAGTCGGCCCTCAGCATAAACCACTGGTTGCCACAATCAGTTACAAGCAGTGGTCAGAGAAGACTCAAAGGTCATCAGAGACCAGGCTGAAAACCTAGAGGTTGACTGGAGTAAAGCACAACTGTTCAATTAATTACTCAGGGCTCTAGCATCTCAAAAAGAAGAAGATGTAGTTGGAGTTGAAGAATGGCAGCACCTCAAAACAGCATGTGTGAGGATTACAGAACAAATATAAGGCCGAGCCAGGTATGGACATAAGGTACATAAGGAAAGCTGGTGGTGGAATACAGAAGTCCAGGAAGTTGTCAAAAGAAAGGAGGAATGCAGAAAAAAGTGGAAGATGGAAAAGACTGACCAGTTAGGAAGGAATGCTGGTTGGCTAACAAAGAGAATATGAAAAGAGTTGCGATAGCAAAGAACAAGGCATCAGAGGCACTCTACCCACTTCTGGAAAGTAACTCAATAGATGGCACAGAGAAGTTCTATCAGGTTGCAAGGCAAAGTCAGAAAGATAAAGAAGATAGCCAAGACCTAGCCTTCATAAGCAATGCCAGCAGCAACCTGCTCATAAGTCCACAGGACATCAAAGGCAGATGGAGGGGAGTAATTCCAGCAACTTCTGAATGAAGAAAACCCCACAAAAGTTGTACTGCCCCAGACACAGCCTATGGAGGGGAATGACGAGGAAGAGCCTACAATAAAAAAGTAAGAATAGCAATAAAGAAAATGAAGTTAGGCAAACCAGCAAGCTCAGACTAGGTCATGGGGTTGGGCGGGTGGCTTAATGGCTAAGGTGTTTGCCTTATAAACACAAGGTGCAGGGTTTGAGTCTCACAAGGTATAATTGGCTAGGCTTAAAATGGCTTGCAAGGGCAGTTAGCTTAGTACTACTATGAACCTATGGCAGATATGATAAAGATGCATGGTGAGAGAGAGAAATGGCTCCTGAGGGTACTCCAAGCATTGTGGAGAAAAAGGCATATCCCAGATGACTGGAGAATAAGCACAGTAGTGCCAGTGTTTGAATGGGGACATTCACAACTGTTGGCAGTACAGAGGTATCAAACTCCTGTCACAGTTGCATGAAAGCTCTACAGAGGATGATTGATAAACAAATATGCAGAGTAGTAGAAAGAAAGATGGAAGATGAGCAGTTTGGATTCAGATCAGGATGCAGCAAAACACTGACCCAATGTCTGCAGTAAGGTATATTTGAGAAGAAGCAAGGGATGAGGAAAGAGTCCAACTTGGGTATTCCTAGACTTGGAGAAAGCGTGTGACAAGGTCCCAAGAAAGCTGGTTTGGGTGGTCTTGCATTTGGTTCAAAGTCCTAGAAACATTGGCAGAATTAGTGCAAGCTGTGTAGAAGGACCCAATAACTCCAGTATGAACAGTGTTTGGTATTACAGAGGGGTTCCCAGTGGGAGTGGGGGTGCATTAGGGTTCAGCTCTAGGTCAACTGCTGTTCATACTGGTGATGGACTACATTAGCAAACGGGTCGGAGGGGACAGGTCAACAAAGTTGCTTTGTGCAGGCAATGTGGCACTACAGGCAGACTCTGAGCAAGAACTACAGCAAAGGATAGGGAAATGGAATGCAAAACTGAAGACACGTGGGATGCAGCTGAGTACAGATAAGACAGTTGTAATGTCAGCAAATGGGGAAATCAGAAGAAGCTGAGAATCGAGCTAGAAGGGAAAATAGTGGAACAGGTTAACCGCTTCACTTCTTTGGAAGGGGTGGTTAAGGAGAAGGGAAGTGTGAATGAAGAGGTCAAAGCCAAAATCAGAGGGGCTGTAGCCAACTGGCACAATGTGTCAGGTATAGTGTATGACAGAAGAATACCAAAGAAGCTAAAAAAATAAGGTGTACAAAATAGTAGCGTGATCAGTACTACTGTATGGCACAGAAACCTGGGCAGTAAAGCAGAGTAGTTGAAGCTAGAGGTGATGGAGATAGCCTGGTTCAGGTGGTAGAATGCACACTGTGGGGCAGACGAAGGAGGACATAAGGGCAGAAGCCAGTGTAGATCCAATTCTAGAAAAGGTCAGAGAGCAGGTTATGTTGGTTCAGGCACATGTGCAGAAAAGCAGAAGATAATCTGGTGAAGAAAATTTGGGACAGACGGGAGGAAACAAGGGTGTCCAGCAATGAGGTGGATGGACTGTGTGAGAGAAGACCTGGGACAGTCAGGCAAGAGTGTTGAAGAAGGCAGGAAGAGTAGCAATGAATAGAGACAGACGACAGTTGACATGACACCTCAACCCCATGTAGAAAATGGGTGAAAAAAGGAGGGGGGGGGGGTTTGATGATGATTATTGTGGCCACTGCTTGTTACTTCATACCTTCAATGTGTAGTAGTGTTTGGATAACTCCAGAAGTTCATAGGTGGTTAGTAGGCTATCGGCCTATGAGACATTTTAAACCTAGCCAAGCTTACCTCAAATTTGCCAAAGTATTGCTGACATGTATGCTCCTACCTTCCAGGAGGTTTTAACACTACTCAGCATTCTTTCCTAGTTAAGGACTCAGCGAAGACCACCCCCTAAAGATATATGTTCACCACATCAGCTGGCCTGTGACAGTATTTTCCTTGGTGTACATTATCGTGCTTAATTTATATTCACTATTGGATCTCTTTTATCATGTTGTGGGCTTACTCTACATCACAAGACTAAGCACATTGAAAAATGTATTTTGCAATTTTTGAGCTTTTAGAGTCAGTATGCACTGTAGTAGAAGTTTATGAACAATCCATTTATCTGTCTGGCTACCTGATAACTCTTCCATATCTGCACTTTGGACTACATGGTTTTGGTCTAATGCCTTGTTGAATCTCGGTGACAGAATTTAGTTTGCTCTTTTGTGTGAGTGATTGTTTTTCACAACATTGTGTACTTCGGTAGTTTCCAGCACTCCTATATGTGTAGTGTGTTAAGTGTCTCAGTGTGTTAAGTGTCTCAGTCTTCTTTGTTACTGTTTTTTTCTCCCAACAGTGGCTAAAGTCATCTTATATATGTCCTTAATTTTTCTTGTGCTGTTATAATCCATCAGATATGAATTTTGGGATGTTTTGATTTACGTATATCTTGCTATAAGACCGTCTTGTATATCTTAAGTGGCAACTTGGTTGTTATTCAGTACTATAAATGCGTAAATGTAATGTGTTCAAGTTACGGCTGAAAGTGGTCTCTTGACCAGTATTTTTTACCTGCTTATTTAATGACAGTAATTAAGTAAATGTGTGTAGTTTACTCATTAGCCTTCTGTCAACATTTATGCTGGTTAGAGATTGATTCCCTGTATTCCAAAATAGAGAGATGAAAATGCCTTCGGTGCTATTAATATTCTTTTCTAGTCCTGTTTATATTGTATTGCCTTTTTGCCGTTTCTGTGGTGAAACTGAACGTGTTTTTGTATCTATTTTTCTAGTCCTGTCTTTTATTCATTTGACTGAGGGTCAAGTGGACTAGGATCTGTGTGTTTAAACACCCATATGGTTGTACAACCTTTTTGAACTCGTGGCTTGTATGTTATGGAACATTGATTTGACAACATCAGGTGTGCCTTGTCCTGAAATATAGATTTCATTGTACATAATGCATTGTGGCTTGTAGAATCTACCAACTTGATCACTTCATGTTACTAGGAATAATAGTCTGGATTCAGATGGGTAGAGCCTAATTTTTACATTTATTCAGCATTAGTTTTTCTGTAGTGTTACTAGTAATGACTTTGATGTAACTGCTGCTTGGTACATAACTTGTTTAGTTGTCCAGTGATTGTTTTTCTTTCGTATTAATGCACAGTTTTTCTATAATTTCAGTTAACATCTGTTTCTTCACTTTGTCATTTGACTGAGGTATATAGTAAGACACTGTTTAAAGATTGCTTGCAGGAGAAGA
This sequence comes from Protopterus annectens, assembly GCF_019279795.1. Lineage (NCBI taxonomy): Eukaryota > Metazoa > Chordata > Ceratodontiformes > Protopteridae > Protopterus > Protopterus annectens. The sequence goes on from NC_056739.1 coordinate 1,187,141,359, forward strand.
AAGTTTGAAGCATGACATTTTAACATTTCACGACAGGGTTTATCTCTTCCTGTGTTTTGTTGTTCATCATGACAGTTCATTTTGTCATCTTGAACAAGTATTTGTCCAACATCTAAGAACATATTTATGTATGTGTGTGCGTGTGTGCATGTATCTATATATACAGTGGATAAAAAAGTGTACACACCCCTGTTAAAATGCCAGGTTTTTGTGATATAAAAAAATGAGACCGTAATAAATCATTTCAAAACTTTTCCCACCTTTAATGTGACCTATAACCTGTACAATTCAATTTGAAAAACAAATCTGTTAGGGGAAAAATTATAAAAATAAAAGAAGTACAATACGCTGGTTGCTTAAGTGTGCACACCCTTAAACTAATACTTTGTTGAAGCACCTTTTGATTTAATTACAACATTCAGCCTTCTTGGGTAGGAGTCTATCAGCATGGCACATCTTGACTTGGCAATATTTGCCCTCTCTTCCTTGCAAAAGTGCTCCAAATCTGCCAGATTGCAAGGGCATCTCTTGTGCACAGCCCTCTTCAGGTCACCACACAGATTTTCTATTGGATTTAGGTCTGGGCTCTGGCTGGGCCATTCCAAAACTTTAATTTTCTTCTGGTGAAGCCATTCTTTTGTTGATTTGGATGTATGCTTGGGGTCATTGTCATACTGAAAGGTGAAATTCCTCTTCATCTTCAGCTTTCTAGCAGACGCCTGAAGGTTTTGGGTCAAAAGCGACTGGTATTTGGAACTGTTCACAATTCACTTCACCTTGCCTAAACCCCAGTTCCAGCTGAAGAAAAGCACCCCCAAAGCATGATACTGCCACCACCATGCTTCACCATGGGGATGGTGTCCTTTGGTGATGCGAAGTGTTGTTTTTGCACCAAATGTACCTTTTGGAATTGTGGCCAAAAAGTTCAACCTTAGTCTCATCAGACCATAACACATTTTTCCACATGCTTTTGGGAGACGTGATGTATTCTTTCGAAAATTTTAGCCTGGCCTGGATGTTTTTCTGTGCAAGAAAAGGCTTCCTTCTTGCAACTCTGCCCCATAGTCCAGAAATATGGAGAATACGGGAGATTGTTGTCACACATAGTACACAACAAGTACTTGCCAGAAATTCCTGCAGCTCCTTCAGTCTTGCTGTAGGTCTCTTGTCAGCCTCCCTTACCAGTTTTCATCTCATCTTTTCATCAATTTTGGAGGGACATCCAGTTCCTTGCAACGTCACTGTTGTCCCATATTTTCCTCCACTTTTTGATGACTGTCTTTATTGCCATGTTCCGTGGTATATCCAATGCTGTGGAATTTGTTTGTACCCTTCTCCTGACTGATACCTTTCAACAATGAGATCCCTTTGATGCTTTGTAAGCTCTCTATGAACCATGGCTTTTGCTGTAGCAGGCAACTGAGTAAATGTCAGGAAAATCCTAATAGGGCAGTTGAACTTTATTTGGGGTTAATCCGAGTCTCTTTAATTGATGGCAGGTGTGTGCCCAGGAAGACTGAATGATGTAATTAAATCAAAAGGTGCTTCAACAAAGTATTAGTTTAAGGGTGTGTACACTTATGCGACCAGCCTACTGTACATTTTTTCTATTTTTTCCCCTAACAGATTTGTTTGTTTTTCGATTGAATTGTACAGGTTATAGGTCACATTAAAGGTGGGAAAAGTTTTGAAATGATTTATTGTGGTCTCATTTTTTTATATCACAAAAACTTGGCATTTTAACAGGGGTGTGTATACTTTTTATATCTATTGTGTGTGTGTGTGTGTGTGTCTGTGTCTGTGTATACATTGTGTATATATATATATATATATATATATATATATATATATATATATATATATATATATATATATATATATAAATATAATTCCCCTTTATAATCTTGAGATATGGAAAGCTCAAATTTCAGTATCTCAAAACTATAAATTCGAACAGCCCACAATCCTGAAACACACAAACACGAAAAACTGAAATCCCGAACATTCACAGACCATACACCACACAACACGCACACCATTCAACCCACAACACACAAACTACACAATCCTACACTACATCTATGCAGTGGGGCAAGCCCTCCTGCACCCCCCACACCCCCCCTACTTATATATACCAACTCCGAGATCGCACTAACACTTAAGAAATTCATTACTCACATGCACACATTCCACACTCCCTCACACACACACACATCACACATGCACAAACACAACCTCCCTACCCTAGCCCACATGTACAGCTTACAATAAAACTCACAATACACTCACTTACCTTCACTTCCGTAAAGCATCCCGGCCAAACACTTCCCATCCCATTGCTACACCGCATAAGCACGGATTTGAGCTATTCGAATTCGCGCTTATGCACTTTCGAGATTTTTATTCTTTACAGTCCTGAGATACTGAAATTCGAGCTTTCAGTATTTTGGGATTGTAAAGGGGAACTATATATATATATATATATATATATATATATATATATATATTTTTTATATATATATGGAGCTCCTTCATTTGATCGACAGACCATTTGATAGAAACTCATTTGATCGAAAATCAGTATTCAAGGCAATTAACAGGAATTTGTCCCCCTCCCCAATACTGTGCGACCCTGGAGTTGATATATATAGTCGGGGGGGGGTGCACCCTCCCCCCACCTATTTTTGTTTAAAATGTGTACTTTTTGTTTTCTTTTCTTCTTTTAAACAAAAATAGGTGGGGGGGCTGTGCCCCCCACACCCCCCCGACTATATATATCAACTCCAGGGTCGCACGATATTGGGGAGGGGGGACAAATCCCAGTATTATGCCTTGAATACACACACACACACACACACACACACACACACACACACACATATATATATATATATATATATATATATATATATATATATATGTGTGTGTGTGTGTGTGTGTGTGTGTGTGTGTATATATATAAACCCATACACACATTTTGTGTTTCATCATATGTTCGCGGCATTGAATGTTTCTTTAAAAAGATTGTTTTCTCATACCGCTACTTCATTGCAGGATGTCAGTTTTTCTTTTGTAGAGAGTAGGCTTCTATATGAAAAAGCTTGGATTATTGATTCACTAGACTTCATTTATATGTTGAGGTTTCACTCATCATTTGTAAATAGATCAAAGTAATGTAAATAGGTGTAGTTAAACAAGTTTTTTTGTCAACATTCTGTCTGTATAAAATGTAATTTCCTATGTCCTTCTATTCTCATGTTGCAGTATTCTTAACCTTAGGGAGTTGCTGCCTGCAGCACAGGACATCCGGGCAGTATACCAAAGTCTTGAGTGCAAGGTTGCATGCGACACTGCATTTAAGAGCTATAAACAGACGCTGGCTATCTGTGACGTCTGCACCTACCCAGTTCAGAACTTTTCTGCCGAAGTGTGTTTCAGACGTCCGATTTCCAGCTCCAGTAATCCAACGTTTGTTTGACTTCGGCCATCCATTTTTGACGATCGTTACTGGCTGTCTGCATTCAGGTAAGTACCCTGGTGGGTTTTTTCTTGTTTCCTTACTTATTTCAGATGCATGTCATCTGGAAAGGGAAAGTGTGCTTGTGGAAGACCAGTTCCACAAAAGGACTCACACGATCATTGTTTATTTTGTTTAGGAGCAGGTCACGACTACAAGTCCTATGATCGAGGCTTCTCACCCAAAAAAATACAGGGTATAACCAAAATGTAATTTGCAGACCAGTTAAAAGCCCTATCACTGCATTTAGTTTCCTGCCAATTACTGAGGGGGTGATCTGTGCCTGACCTACAAGTCAATCTCTAATCCAGCCCTGAAATGTTACATATTCACAAAACTAACTGCACAAGGATTACCCGCTCCAAAGATATAAACCTGAGCTCCTACATGAATAGATTACACTGGAGAGACAGATGTGTATCCCAGTGATTGGCCATATTCTTGAATAGGCTTTTCTGTTCATGTGAAGCAGAGCCCTTCCCTGACCATCTTCATGTACAGTCTGGACCAGTGGATGGGAAATTACAAATTCATCCCTGGGGTGGCATCCATGTCTCTTACGGACAGAATCAGACTGTAAAAATTGTTAAACCCTGGCTTGCTGACCCATGTTATCTTTCTCCTAGGGATAGAAAATTGAGTGAAATCTGGGTAAAACTGACTAGACTTGTAAGGGCTCTTGAGCCATTAGTCTAATAATCTCCTATGAAGGTGGTAGTTTTAAAATCTCAAGTCTTCTTCATTCCTCATCATGATAGAGTCTCAGATCCGATCCTCGGACCCTGCTCGACCACATTCTACAGACTTGGATGTGACTCCCAAGCTCCTTCCTCCAACCCATAATGCCCCGCATTCATCCAAGTACCTCCGGTCTCGTTTGCCACTTCAGCGAACCGGACGTGGATCTCATTCTCTCAAGCTTGGGTTGGAGAGTCCTTATATATATATATATATATATATATATATATATATATATATATATATATATATAGTAGGTTTGTTTTTTTCTGCCATTTACTTGGTGACAATTGTGGTAGGTCATGGTGGACAAACCTGTACCCGGCTTTAAACGCTGCACTTCTTGTAGGCATAAAATCCCCAAATAGGATGCCCACAAGGAGTGCGTATACTGCCTAGGTACTGACCATTTGAAAGGCAGAGTGCAACATTTGTGCTGCTTTCAACCCATAGGCTTTAGCAGACTGTCAAAATAAACTTATTCTTAGGGGTCTTTTTCCCTCTTCGGCTCCAGAGGCTCAGACCCCTTCTGTGGCTTCTTCCTTCATCTCCTGCTGCTCCTAAAGAATTTAAAAAGAGGTCCCTCCCAGTTTCCCCGAGGGACTCTCTTGAAGTCAAGAAGCCCAAGAGATCTACGGATCTGATTTCTTTGTATCCGCAGAAGATACCTTCTGATCGGATCCTACAGCATCTATGAAACCGGGGGGAGATTATTACTATATCCCCTACAACCCTCATCATCTCCTACATCGGATCCCATATATCTGGATCCAAGGACCTCCACGGGGTCTCCTGTGATTTCCTCTAAGTCCAAGCTTTCTCGGACCCCCTCATCAGCTCCTAAATAAGATCTCGTACCTCTTGATCCGAAGACTTCAGTGAGGTCTCCTGTGCCTTCCTCTAAGTTCAGACATTCCCGGCCCCCCTCATCGTCTTCATCCAGGTCCTCCAGAAGCTGGTCCGAGGTGGATATGGACAGGATGATGAGATTTCTCCAGTCCCAGATCCAGATGGGGGTAGTTTTGGCTCCATCCCCTGTTGGATCTATGAGCTACACAGGCCATCCTATCAGGACTCCTCTGATCCAACCTTCTGTTTTGGACTCGCAGGATTCGGGACTAACATGTGCATCAGGCTCTGTGCAGAGGAAGCTCCCCTCCTTGATGTCAAGGATGCCCTTGACTAGCCCTGTTCTGGCCTTTTCGGAGTAGAGCTAGTTTTGGAGCTGTGGTGTCAGTGCTGGGTCCAGCTGACCACCAGTCCCCTGGACCCAGCTAGTCTTGGAGCTGTGGTGTCAGTGCTGGGTCCAGGGGACTGATGGTCAACTTCGTCTTTCTTGGAGCCATCCCTTCCCTTAGATGTCTTGGCACTCAACAGCTCAGGTACAATCCCTTCTGGAGGCTGTTGCTCTGGAGTGATTCCTGCCCCATTTTTCCTTGGTGGCTTCGGCTCCAGGGGAGATGGAGAGGGCGAATCCTGGTCCTTTGGCCTTTCAGATAGTGGAGAGGGTTTTCTCCCGTGTTGGAGATCTGATGGCACATGTTCCCCTATCTGCCTCTGCACCCTCATCGGACCCAGGCCTTGCTCCCTGTCATTCTGCCATGTTCCCATATCCGCTTCTTTACCCTGATCAGATTTAGGCCTTGCTCCTTGTCCTGCCATGAGTTTTCCTGTCCTGAACTGCCTCCAAGAATTCCCTGCTCAGAAGAGATCCCCTTCTGATACTTCCCCAGAGTACACTGCTGAGGAAGTCCCTAAAAGAAGACATGTAAAAGGAGGCATGTGGACTCCCCATTGGAGTCTTTAACTGAGGATACTGACTTTGATGAGGGGGAAGGATCCCCTGATCCCCACCTGAAGACTTTTTCATTGGGGGCATTTTAGGGATCCTAAAGCAGAAAGGTGGGTGGTCTGCCCAACCTCCTTCCTCTGAGGAGTCAGTTCTCTTGGAGGCATTTGGCATGAGCCCATTTCTGTCTTGAGTCAGTGACCCCCCCCCCCCCTGCAGATACCCTGGTGGATTTAGTGTCACGCTGAGCATGAAAGGAATTGGACACCACCTAACCCATACCCGAACAACCCGATCAGTTTCTGGTACCCCCCCCCCCCCACACATAGATAGAAAACAGTGGAGTACGGGTCCTGTAGTCAATGCCATCATGGTGGCGGCAGTCACCAAGGAGCTGGCTTAAGAAACTGCCAATGTCCACCTGCCTAACAAGGAGTCTAGGGTACTGGACAGGTTGGGGAAGCGCGTCTGCATCTCTGCCATCTTTGTGCCGAGGTCATTGAATTATCTGGCTCATTTTACTCGTCTGCAGAGAGATCTGATCAAGGAACTCTCAGCTTCTCTGAGTCCATGCCTGCAGAGGAATTTAAGAAAGTTTCTCCCAAGCTGACCACTCTTTCATTCATCTCCAACTCATCAATGAGTTTAATCTGCCACACCACGGAGGGGACGTTGCGAGCAGCCAGTTCAGGGCTTTCCTTACTGAGGCATGCCTGGTTGAGGCTGCATGATTTTGCAGAGCCCTTTAAGCTGTTGCTTATTAATGTCCCTTATGATGATGGCTCTTTCGTTTTTAGACCGTCAGTTCGAGACACTCTTATCCACAGCAAAAAGGAAGGAAAGACCCTTTCTGCTGTTGGAATCAAATTTTCTAACCCCCCCCCCCACACACACACACAAGTCCTTCTCTAGGAACTAACGTGGAGGTAAGAAAATGTGGTTTCACAAATCCCAAGGGCCTTTCCAGGACCTGCGCGGGGAACTCTCTTCTAGAGGCAGAGGGGAAGGGTTTGATGGTAGATGCCACCCCAGAGGCAGAGGGGGTCCACAGAACCAGGGCTTTACAGACCCCTCCTGATAAGCCTTACCAGCGGTACTGAAGCACTTGCCCAATTGTTCGTCTCTGGGTGCAGTCAGGGATGACTAGCTTTGCACCCGGAAGCCTGGACCTAGTTGACTAAAAAAAAAACGTTGAGTGCTCAGCTTAATATCCAAAGATTATTACATTCCCTTTTCTCTTCTTCCTCCAAACTCCAAAAGCCTTCCCAGTGTGCCACCCAGTCAAAGGGAACAGGCAGCACAGTCAATCTAACAACTGTTGCTAAAAAGAGTCATTCAAGAGGTTCCAGCTGGATAGAGAGGATTCAGATCCTACTCCCACTTCTTTTTGGTATCAAAAAAGACAGGGGACCTAAGACCCATTCTGGATCTAAGCAAACTAAATGAATACATAAAGAATTCAAAGTTCTGAATGGCTATGGTTCAGTTTATTCTGCCGCAGTTGCACAAAGGCTACTGGATGTGCTCAGTAGATCCCAAGGATGCATACTATTCCATCAAAATACAGGTGCTCCAGGAGATATATGACTTCTGGCTGGGAGCCAGTCATTACCAACCCAGAGCACTGCCCTTTGGGTTGACCACAGCCCCCTGGGTGTTCACGAAATGCATTGCGGTGGTAGCAGCTCACTTGAGGCTCAGGGGATTCCAGGTGTTTCCATATTTAGACTATTGGCCCATTACTGCCACCTTGAGGCATCTGCTAATCCAAGACGAGGATTATTTAATACAGTATCACACTCCCTGGGCATCACCATAAACATGAGCAAATCCAACCTGACTCTGGTACAGAACCTGGAATTCATAGGTATGCAGCTCAGTACAAGGGATCAGATAGCTTCTCTTCCTTCTCGCAGAGTAACTATTTTCCAAAATCAGGTGTAGAAACTGTTAGCCCAACAGACCCTCATGGCTTGCTTGATTCTAGGGTCAATATCTGCAGCCATTCTGTTGATCCCTCTGGCCAGATTTTTAATGCAGGTTCTTCAGTGGATGTTAGTGACATAATGGTCTATCCTTTGTTAGCCATTGTCCCTTCGCATCAGGTTGATTTCCATTTGCAGGCATCACCTCAGTTGGTGTATATAGGCAGATTATTCTTGAACATCCCTCCTATAGCCACTGTGACCACGGACGCATCCCAGTGGGTTGGGGGGGGGCATTATAATAGGAAGATGGTACAAGGCACATGGTCCCCTACAGAGACCAGGTTGCATAGCAATGTCCAAGAGATAAGAGCAGTCCTTCTAACATTGCAAGCCTTTCAGGACACTCTCCCCTTGGCACTATTACGGTACACACCGACATGTCTGTTGTATGGTACCTCAGACAAGGAGGAACCTGTTCTTACCCCTTGTGCAAAGAGGCCATGAGGGTGGTGGGAATGGATGATATCTTCAGACCACCTTCTGTTTGCAGTGCATATCCCAGGGAAAACCAATGATCTGGCAGACAGACTCAGCCGATTGAGGGACCCCTTGTTAGAAACCAGCAGCAATCAGTAGCGAACATGATCTTCAGCCTTTGGGATCAGCCTTGCTGCGACTTATTTGCTTCTCTCATCAACAACAAATGCAGCAAGTTTGTTGTGCTGATCCCTCCTCCAGGGGAGTCCCCAAGGGATGCAGTAGTCCATGATTGACCCCCAGGTCTCTTGTATGCCTACCTTCCTCTTCTGATCATTCCAAAGTTTCTTTAGAAGGTAGGCAGGTTGAAGAGCTCAGTCATCCTCATTGCCCCCTTCTCGCCTTGTCAGGTGTGGTTCCCCTTCCTATGATCTCATCTTAAATATCTTCCTTAGATTCTGGAGCCAAGTCAGGACCTCCTTTCTCACGCATCAGGGATGCAGTATCTGAAACTTCGAGCCCTCAAATTGACTGCTTGATTTTTCTACTTCCAACCCTAGTGAGACAGTCCAGGCTTAAGTTCCTTGTCTGAAAAATTCTCCTAGCCTTGCAAAAGGCTTCTACTAAAGTTTACAACAACAAGTGGAAGAGTTTTGTTATTTGGGCCACAAGCAGGAACGTTGATCCTTTCTCAGCACCATTTTCAGGCAGTTTGCCATTTTTTAACACCCTTTTTGACAAAGGTGCTAGTTTCTCAACTATCAAATTACAATTAGCTGCTATTTCCAGTTTTCATACGGCAAGTCAATCCTGTTCCCTCTTCACCTTTGGACTATGCAAATCCTTCATGAAAGGTGATTTTTTTTTATTATGGCCCCCAGTTAATGACCTACCTCCCCTTTGGGACCTCACTCTTGTGTTCCAGGGCTTTGACCAAGGGACCTTTCGAACCAGCAGCTAGTTGCACCATGAAGTTTCTGTCATGGAAGACAGTCCTCTTGGTGGCTGTAACTTCCGCTAAGAGGATTTCTGAATTACAAGCCTTATCTTCCAAGACTCCTTACATTCTTTTTCATAAAGACAGTTTGTCCATATGTACTAATCCATCCTTTATGCCCAGAGTAGCTACCAAAAATAATATTAATCCTTCCAATTACCAGTGTTATTTTTTTTTTCCCCAGTTTCTCTAATAAAGGGGAGTATGTTCTTCATCTTCTAGATGTTCATAGACAACTTAATTTTTACCTGCACAAGACCAAACAACACAGGAAGTCTGTGATGGCTCTTCGTAGCTTTTTCCTGTAGTAGACTTGGACAAGCGGTATCAAAAATTACATTGGCAAAATGGATATCTGACTATATCTTGTACATTTACTCATCCAAGGGATTAGAATTACCTAAACCTCCTAGGCCACATTCCACCAGAGCTATGGCTACTTCTACAGCCTTCTATTCTAGAACTTCCATTGATGACATTTGTGCAGCAGCGTCATGGTCTAACAATTATACCTTTGTATTCCATTACAAGTTGGATGTCATATCCATGGGCAGGGCCTCCTTTAGTTCAATGGTGCTCCAGCATATCCTTCCATGAGGGCTACCCAGGATTTATCTATCTGGGGACTCAATCATGAGGAGAAGTGAAGAAGACAACATCAGATTAAAAGGTTATGTCTTACCATAACTTGGCATATGTGTTGTCTTCCTTCATTCCTTCTCACTTTCACACCCAACCATCCACCTGCCTTTCTCTTCTAGAGAAACCTGGGTGATGAAGGGATTCTTATGTCCTATGTCTAAACCTCTTCTCTTGTTTCTTTGATGTGTGGGTACTGAGAGTTTGGAATCAGCAAATTCAATCTGATGTTCTTGGGTGGATGCGGGGCGTTATGGGTAAGAGGGAGGAGCTTGAGAGTCGGATCCAAGTCTGTAGAATATGGCTGAGCTGGATCCAAGGGTTGGATCCAAGACCCTATCATGAGGAGGAATGAAGGAAGACAACACAGATGCCAAGTTATGGTAAGACATAACCTTTTGTTTATCACATCAGTAGGTCTTTGTGGAATGGTCAGTGCAACAGTACAGCTTCCTTCCAATAATTGTTCCTTTCTTGAAAAAAATTTTTTTGTGTAAATTTCCACTCATTTATCAGGAAGCTTTTTTATTTCTTGCATATTACATTAATTATTCTGTGAATGATAACTGAGTTACAGTTCATGCTGGGCCAAGAGTATTTAATTCCATAGTTAGTGATTAAATGTTTAATTGATCGTTAATAATGCAGCCTTGGCCAGGTGATTTAATTCTTACCCTTAAAACACTGCTTCCATCTGTGCCCCATAATTTTTCATTATTTTCTTGTAATGTTAGTACATGTGCCCACATTTATACTCCATACCATCGACATGATATATAATTTGCTAAGGTATAATTACAAAATGCTGTTTGCTTGCCACATCTTTTCACCTGGGCACTTTTTACTCAAAGTACCAAAGGGAACATGCTGCAACATGGAAGATATGAGGGTACCTTGTGCCTCCCTATATCAATACCACCTAGAGACCCATGTTGGAACCACACAGGGATGAAGCCACTGAGTTTTGAAAGTCTGCCTGGGAGCATATAGCAGTAAGGTAGTTACTTTAGTGTATTGATGTATTACTTAATTGCATTGAATTACTGTTGTAGTGAGAACTTCTGAAAGATCTAGTGTTACGGTAAGTATACATAGACAGAGCTGTATGTACTTCAGAATTTCAAAAATCTTCCTTGTACATAGCTCCATTCCCAGGTTATGTCATGTTCCAACAACTTTCTTAGTGCTGTCATTATCTGAAATGTATTTGTTACAGACTTTGTAGTATAATGCACCATTCACAGAAATGTCATTATAACTCTTTTGTGTGGCTTTGGCAGTATTACTTTGGCTTTCTCTCTTGTCTGACTTTAGTTTATCTGGCATTCAAATATGATCAGATTTGTCATTATTTTACACTTGTTCTTAATTCAAAAGTATGTTGTCTCATGTTCAGTATTTGTATCATTATGTTGTCATACTGTAGTCTGTCTGACTTCACACCAGTAGATCATCGTTGCATTCACAACAGCTTCCAAACCTTCAGTTACTTGTATAGCAGCTTTTTGAACTACTGCTGGTGCTGATAAGACACCAAAAATGAAAGTCTTAAGAATCTTGTATCTTCTTAATGGTGCATTAAATATTGCACTATTTGGAGTTTTCCTCTAGATTTATCTGTCATAATCTCTGGTTTGCAGGCAATACTAAAACAAGCTTTGTGTTTTGAATAGCAGAGACCACTTGCACATCAGTAATCAACAGGTAATTCCCTTTTCACCACTTTGTTCGGATCCATAGATCGATTCATATGTGAATTTTAATTTCCTTTAGAGCAATGACTGTAATGTTCACTCATTTTGTTTGCTATATTCATTCAATTGTTTTCTTATTGCCTGCTTAATACAGTGCAGGGGAGCTGAAACCTTTCTCAGAACTTCATGGGCAAAAGACAGAGAAGTTGTCCTGAACATAACTAACCAATCACAGAATGCAAACATGCACTCAGTTTTACATGGAGTGCACGTGTACACATACGCGTGAACACACACCCATACACCTTTAATTTAGTGGATATATAGCATTGCAGTGGTGTAAAATCACTTTATGAAGTGTCTTGTAAGTGTAATTGGACTGTTATTTTCCCTGACTTGACAGTATTAGTCTTATTGTGATTCACTGCTGTGAAGATTATTTCGGGCACACTATATAATATTGAGCTAAAGAAAAAAATATGAGTCTTTCTACCACAGCCTCTACAAATCCCATTAAATAATGTAATACACATTTTTCCTGTTTTTCTTAACAGCCACATCTAATACACAGGGCTTGATTTTCAGCTGTATCAAACTGCCTTTGCACGTAATGGCTCTTTCTCATCACCACAACTGTTGTGCATTCTCAATTTGTGTTTCATTTTTCTCTCTATTGTTTGGTTCACAGTTTGTCTTACAGACTTCTATTTCCCCAGTTAATTACTTTATCTGTGAATTCATTTCTGCCATCCTGTCTCTGTTTGCAGCTTTAGTAAGGCCCAATGTGCTTTTGTCAAAATCTTGCCTTGTGTTTAGTCATTTCTTGGAACATAGATTTTGTGTTATGAATAAGCAAGCTCAGTCTTTGGTTCTTTAGCTCATTAACATAAGCTTCTATAGTTTTTGTTGAGCCCTAACTCATTGTAAAGAACAAATAACAAATATGTGGCACATTATTTCTAGGATCACAGTAATGCTCGCATTTCTTCCTTTTTACTACTATTCTTTTAACTTTTTTGAAATGCAGAAGTATTAAATACATTCCGCATTTTTTTCTGAGACATGTTGAAATATAGCAGACTACCTTTTCAGGCTGCTCTGCTTTCATGCTTAGGGTAAGGAGTAAATCAAATGTCTGGATTTTCAGCTTCCAGTTCTCTGCTAAATTATATTTCAGGAGAAAAAAAATCCTTGCAGATGCAATTGGGACCATCTTCTGACAAAGAAACCAACTACTCAGAACTTGTTATGCAATTGAAAAATTAAACTATATCTTTGTTTCCAAAAGAAGAAAAAGAACAGATTACAAAATGCAAGTGGTTTTTGTACTTATAACATGTCAGGTGATTAAACATGTTCACTTGTGCCCCCTTTGTAATATTCAAGATGTCCACAAATGACCCTTACAATATGAATATTTTACCAGCTGTATTGAGGTCTTTACTGTGGTTGTTGAATGAAAAGCAGACCACTCGATGTGCATCTCACAAGATTTAGCACCTTCCTTTTAAAGAGTGGGCAAAAACACCTTAATTAAGTACATGCCATTGCTCCTCATAAAATATATAAAGAAACATGCAGAGCTTGATTTTTCTTATTTGCTTTCCTTCTTTTTTTTTCATTTCATAAGTGTATGTTTAACCAGGAATTAATAATGCAAGCAATCTAAGTGGATGTTAAATAATTTTACAAGACAGCACCTGATATGTTTGTCTAAATTATAGGACACATCTTACCTTTCTAGGGTCTGTAGTGATTATATTTCTTCCAGTTGCGCTAGTATGGGTGTAAACTCGCTCAGTGCAGTCCTTGCTACGCTTGACCTTCAGTGCACTACCCTACTCTACCCCCAATCCCCCACATCATCTACACATACATTCCCTTTACTCCACCCCTAATACACATAGACAAATCCACACACATTCAACACAGCACTTCCTTTTCTTTTACCCCAGCCAGTTTCCTTACTGCATATCTCTACTGTGTTCTACAGTATCCTTAATTTCTATGTAATTATTCTAACTCCTTTCCCTCTCAACCATACCGTACTTTTTCTCCCTATTCCTGTCATGTTGCTTCTTGTTGCCTCACTTTATTCCTTCTCTCCTGCATACCATCACCACCAACAGTAGCTCTCAAAATGCATACTCCAGCTGTTACTTCATCACTAAACCCTTTCGTTCTTACCACTTTTTCTAATATCTCCCCTAGCTTATTTTTCACAGGCTTCATGTATTTTTCCAAACCTATATAGCCAGCATATTCTATCCTAACATAAAATTAAAACCATTAGTCATCACTAAATCTTTTATCATAAATAAACCATCATTCTCCCTCATTGATCATTGTGGAGACATTCACCCCAACCTAGGTCCCAACCACACCGTAGACCACAAAGCACACCCCAAAACACTAAATATAATCACTTAAAACCTTAGGAGCATATGTAGCAAAATCTCCAGCTTTCATGCCTAGATACACCAGTATAACCCATATATCCTAGTTTGCAGCAGAGACATGGTGAAATCCCAATGTAAAAGACAAAATAATTCTACACTCAGCCTATAATAGTATCAGGCTAAATAGATCACAGAGGAGAGTAGGTGGAATAGCCCTACTCTTCCAAACTACTTTCACAGTAACCACATTCTCAGATATCATCCCAGAAAATCGACTGAATTTTGAAAGTTCACTGTAAACCACTCAAAGAAAGAAATAGAAATTCTTGGATGTTAGCCTCTGCTATGATCCTGACCAAGGTTTAACCACTGGTATTCATAGAAAAAGTACCCGTAAAAATCACAGCTTACATGGAAGTAGTATGTATCCAGGGTTTACTTTCAAGAATGTTATGGAAAATCAGATGTTTCGACTGTCCAGATTGTGTACAGAAGATGACACCTTTGATAAGGAATGTATGCTGCTACGTGAACATCTGCAAGACAGAGGCTACAGGGATAAGGAACTTACTTTTAGAATTGAACCAGGTTTACTGAGGTGTACCAAAGGACGTCCATATTTTCGTAGATCAGATACATTGTTTGGAGAAAATGTAAATAGTAAACAAAAAGGAACGAGGCAGATGAATTGTATACTCACGTATAGTACAGATAATAAACAGAGCTGTGACATTATCAAGAAATTTGGGCCGATCCTTGTGGAGGATGAGAAAATCAGAAACATTGTCGGGGAACATCTTTTGTGTTAAAAAAATAACAACAACATAAAATGGTTACTTTGTAACAAGGATGGTTTTCCTAATAAGAATAACAAACTGAAACAAGGTACACTCAAGTGTGGAAGATGTAAAGCATGTCAACATATTGACATTAATAATTCCTTTACACATCCCATCACTCGAGCAGTTTATCATTCTCGAGTTTCAGCTACCTGCAATAGTCAACATTTAGTTTGCCTGGTGACCTGTCAAGCTTTTTATGTGGGGAAAATGGACCAGCATTTTAAAGACAGGGTTTTAAGACACTTAAGAGATATTTCGCATTTAGACAATAAAAACTGTCTGGCTGGACATGTTATAGCTTTCCCCATACATGCATTTCATTTCCAAGTTATAGAACTTTTACTTGTGAATATAAGAGGAGGCGATGTACAGAATCGCACAGAAAATTGTGAAATTAAGTGGATTATGAATCCAAAGGCACATAGATATCCAGGTCTAAACACAATGGTTCCTTTAAAACCAATGTTGAAGAATAGACATTTAACTATTGGTTAAATCCTAGGGGTTTGCCCCCTTTTCACTTAGACTATTGGATACAATTTGATTGGATAACATGAAGGTGTGTCTCACAAAATAAATCAATTGATTGAGTTTGGGTGAACTATATATATTGGTATTAACCAAAGTACTTTACGATCTGAAGAAGGCAACACTGCCGAAAGCGCTTATCGTACTTTGAACTAACAACCTGGAAGTTTTGATTTTACCTACTTACTGGTTTTAATACTCCAATAAAGGAAGAATTTTTGAATTTTATAGCCGTGGTGGTGGTCAGGTTTTTGTCTAGCTCTCCTGCCTCTTTACTGAGATGCCTTTAGCAGTTACAGATTTTCTTTGGTGTTTGTAGTGGATAAGGTCAGATTAGCCTTTATGAAGGCCGTCCGTTCATTCTCCCTCAATCCAGGGGCTTAGTGACACCTCCCAGATTGGGTGGGGCTGGGGACACTTCCTGGTGAAAACAGTCCAAGGTACTTGGTCCCGCAAAGAGGCCAATTGGCATATAAATGTCCTGGAGATGAGAGCAGTGCTTTTAGCACTGCAAGCTTTTCAGGATGTTCTACTTCTGGGGACAGTTGCGATCCAAATGGACAATATATCAGTAGTTTGGAACATCAACAAACAAGGAGGAATCGGGTCTTATCCCTTGTATCGAGAAGCACTTGGAGTGTGGCAATGGGTGATCTCATCCAGCCGTTTTCTGATAGCAATGCACATTCCGGAAAAGTTCATTGTGATGGCAGACAAATTGAGCAAGTCCATTTTGCTACCTCACAAGTTGTCACTCAACAAAAAAGTGATGGAAACAGTCTTCTGTCAATGGCGCCAGCCTTGCTGTGATCTTTTTGCATCTCCCCTGAACAGCAAGTGTAGCAGCTTTTTTGCCCTAGGGAATCACCAAGGGATGCTCTGCTCCATGATTGACCCTCCGGTCTTTTCTATGCTTATACACGAACCCCATTGATTCACAAATTCCTACAGAAAGCTGCAAGGTTGAAGGGTAAAGTAGTCATCTTTGTACCATACCGGCCTCTACAAGTTTGCTTCCCTTTCCTTTGGCCTCATCTTCTTTACCCACCTTGGATTCTGGATCCAGTTCCGGACCTGTTGTGTCATCTGACAGGCATGATTCAGCTGGATATTCCAAACCTTGAGTTAACAGCGTGGTTTCTCTACTTCTGCTAATAGCCAGACAGCCTATGCTCTCATCCCCTGTCTGTCATATACTTTTGTCTTCCCATAAAGCTTCCACCAGGAGAATCTACAAGAGTTAAGTGGAAGAGGTGTTTGCTGGACTCATCAAAAACATATTGATTCATTTTCAGTCTGTACACAGAGTACTCTAGAGTTTTGGGCATAAGTTTTTAATAAGGGATTCAGCTCCTCTACCAAGTTCAGTTGGCAGCAATCTCTAACTTTCATGTAGGCGTTGACAATTCTTCTTTAGCCTCTACTAAGATATACAAGGCTTTCCTAAAAGGTACTATTTTACTTGGACCACCTTGTGAAGATCCTACTCTTCCATGGGATTTGAATCTTCTGTTACAGGCCTTAATCCATTCACCCTTTGAACCAGCAGGAAAATTTGGTCTTAAGTTTCTGATGTGGAAGACAGTATTTTTAGTGGCGATTACCTCTGCTAGGAGAATTTCAGAACACAAGCCTCTAAACCTCCTTACTTGATCTTCCATAAGGATAGAGTGTCATTAAGAATCAGTCCTTCCTTCCTTCTTCCTAAGGTGGTGTTAGAATTCAGTATCAATCAGTGTTATTAACTTGCCCATTTTCTTTCCAACATTCGAAAACATAGGTGACTGTATGTTACAATTGCTGGATGTTAATGTACAGTTGCATTTCTACTTACACAGAACAAAAGGCATTAGAAAATCTGATCAGTTATTTATACCCTTTGCAGATAACACATTATGCAAATCTGTTACAAAAGTAACATTAGAAAGGTGGATTACAGACTTCATAGCCTTTGTCTGTAATAAAGCAGGCATTCCACTACCAAGACCTATAAGAGCCTACTCTATGCTCTCTAAGACAACCTTGTCTGTATTTTTATCCAATCATTCCATGGATGGCATATGTGCAGCTGCTACTTGGGCTAATCCTCATACTTTTATTACTCATTACAAATTGGATCTGGTCTCGAGGGAAGAGCAACCATTGGTTCACCCGTTCTCCGGAAGATCCTTCCTTAGAGTGCACCAGGGATATCAGGTAGCTGGGGACTCTGTTCCAATGGTTGAGGAATGAATGAAAATTGACAAAATCAGATAAAGAAGGTATGTACTTACCATAACGTTCCATCTGTGTTTTCCATTTTCATTCTTCCTCAACCTCCCACCCACCAACCCCCAACCTTTGTCACCATAGACTTTGAAGAATGAAATGCTATAAAGACACCACAGTGTCTTATATGGAGCTCCAGATATTGGATTTCTCTGTTAGGAACATTATTCTAATATTTAGTACTGATGTCATCAAGCAAACAAGATCTGAGGTATGTTAGGGGTTGGTGCATTGTGGGTAGGGAGGAGCTTGAGAGTTTCAGTTGGCCACAAGCTATAGTAATGGCCGAGTCGGATTAGATTTTCATATCCGAACCCAATGGTTGAGGAAGAATGAAAATGGACGACACAGATGGAACATTATGGCAAGTACAACACTTCATCTGAAGTAGGGACTTCATTTGTCAGCAACCTTTGGGTCTTGGATCCGACTTCGGATCTGAGCCGGCAACTTATTTTACATCTTATGGATCCGAGCTCCTAGCTCCTCCCCTTACCCATAATCCCCTGCCAACCCTGATTGACCTCAGATCTAGTTTGCCGCTCTTAGAAGAGACCGCTGGATTTCAGAGCTCCTGGCGACTTTCACATAAGTCTTGAAAAAAACTTGTCAATATAGAAAATTTTTTTTGATTACTTAAACAGTGTGTGTGTTTAGGATTCCCTTTTGTTAATTTTATTCATTTTTAGTGTAATTCCACCCCTTGCTGGTTCATAGAGTGTGTGTGTGTGTGTGTTGCTTGTATTTTTGGGGCCTGGTGTGTTTGTGTAGTTACTTTATTTTATTCTAATGTCGGAGGCCCCAAAACCCACTTTTTCTAAGTGCACCAAGTGTGGCCATAAGCTTTCACCGGCGGATGGCCACACTCGGTGTGTTCGGTGCCTTGGAGTTGAACACCTGTCCTCAGGGTGTTCCATTTGCGTAGCGTTCAACCCCAGGGCACTGAAAGAGCGGAGGTCGAAGTTGGTTCTGGTAGGACTTTTGTCCCCGGATCCAGCTTCGGCCTCTGGTACTCCCGTGGCTCCTCCTCAGTCCTTGGTGGTAGCCACTCCTGCCCCCTTCCCCCGGCCGGGACTCAAACTCCCACTAAGACGCCGGAGGAAAGGGAGGCCAGGAGGGAGAAAAGGAGGGAGAAGCACCAGAAGCGGCGGGCCGAGACCTCCGCTTCGGCCCCCCCAGCTGAGCGGGCTTCTCCCTCCACGGCTTCCATGTCCCCTCCTCCTCGGATCCAATCCCCTTGCTTTTCCCCGGGACCCGAGGAGGAGGAGACCCGATCTCCGTCGAGGTCATCGAGGCGGCATTCCTGGCCCGCCTCGGTGGCCTCGTCAAGATCTACTTATAGTCTTTCTGATGCAGACTTGAACCGGATGATGAGAAGGTTCATCCAGGCCCAGCTGCAGATCGGAGTGCTCTTGCCTCCCCCTTGGAGGCTCACCTTTTTTTGCTCCGATAGCTCCTTCTCCGACCCGCTTTCCGGGTTCGGAGCACTCAGAGCCGGGCAGCGTTGGAGCCGGGGGTGGGTCGGCGCCGACAGTACTGGGTACTTCAGATCCGACCCTGCCCTCGAGTCTGTCGGGTCCTTCGTCGGATCCGACCTCTCGGAGCCGTGGGCCAAGCTTTGGATCCGAGGGATTCAGTGTGCCTTCGGCTCTGTCCAGGTCTGAGCACACGGGCCCTTCGGATCCGGTGGCCTCGGCGCCGGTTCTGATCCCTTCATCGGATCCGAGTGGGAGCCGGCTTTCGGATCCCAGGGAGAGAGGCTCCCCCTCGGCCTTCGATGTAGTGGAGAGGGCTCTGTTGAGAGCATCCGGACCCCCGGTCCTTGCATCGGCTCCACCCTGCACTCCCTCTCTGCTGGGTTAGGCTTCCATCACCCGGCCACAGGGACAGCCTGCTTTGATGTCCCAGGTTGTTCCACTGGAACAGGATATTGCTGGTGAGACCTCCTCGGACAGTCCCCCTGAGGAAGTGCCTCGCAAGCATAAGTGTAAGAGGAGACACGTGGACTCCCCCGAGTCCTTAACAGAGGACACGGACTTGGATGAAGGGGAAGGCTCCCCAAGGTCCCCCCCCCTGAGGATGTCTCCTTTGGAGACATCATGAAAATGTTCAGGATCAGGGGGGGGGGGGTCTGTCCCCAAGGCTTCCGACGAGTCCGTGTTCCTGGAGGCATTCGAAGCAGGCCCGTCTACCTCTTTGGTGTCCCCTCCGGCTGACCCCCTGGTGGACCTTATCACCACCAGGGGGTGGAAGGAGCTGGACACTGTGGAGCCAGTCCCCAAATGCCCAGATAGAATTTTGAGTCCCCCTGCAGACCGGTCCCATTGGAGCAAGAGTCCCCCCCATAGATGCCATATTGATGGCGGCAGCCACGAAGAGGGAATTAGCTCAGGAGAGCCCCTCGGTCCATCCACCGAGCAAGGAGTCCCGCTCGATGGATCACCTCAGGAAGCGAGTATTTAGTTCAGCAACCTTCTCAGTAAGTTCCCTGAACTACATGGCACATGTCATCAGGATGCAGCGAGATCTTATCCAAGAATATGCTGCTTCCCCCCCAGAGTCCATGTCGGCGGAGGACAAGCAGTTGTACTCCACTCGTATGGCCACTCTAAGATCTGTTTCAAATATCTCTATGCAGCTTTTGTCCCACCTCACAGAGGGAGCCGCTAGAGCCAGCGGAGTGGGTCTAGTCATGAGACGTCAGGCCTGGCTCCGACATTGTGACTTTGCGGAGCTCTTTAAGGCGTCCTTTGTGAATGCCCCCTTTGATGGTTCTGCCTTGTTTGGCAAGACCGTTCGCGAGACACTTGTCCAGAGCGAAAAGGATGGGAAGACGTTGTCTGCTGTTGGAGTCCGCTTCTCTGCTCCCCAGAGGTCCTTCTCCAAGAACCAAAAGGGACAGAAGAAGATGTGGTTCCGGAAATCGCAACATTCCCATCCTGCTCTGGACAACCAGTCCTTCTGTGGCAGAGGAGGACAGGGAGGACGCCGCCCTAGAGGCAGAGGGGCCCCGAGAAATTTTGGGTCCAGAGAAACCTTCTCTGATCGGCCCACGCAGCAGCCCTGAGGGGGGTTGCCCGACTGCTCCACTCTGGAGGCAGTCGGGGGGTGCTTCTCGAAGCACCTGGCGGCTTGGGAGTCCATTATGTCAGATCGTTGGGTGCTTCGTATCATATCCAGAGGTTACAAAATTCCACTGCACCATGTCCCCAGACTCAAAAACCTCCCCGATGTACCACCCGATCAGAGGGAGGCGGCAGCTGCAGAAATTCAGCAGCTGCTAGAAAAAAAGAGCCATCCGGCCCGTCCTCCCAGATCAACTCGGATTAGGGTTTTACTCCAGGTTCTTTCTGGTGCCAAAAAAGATGAGGAACTTGAGACAGATTCTCAACCTTTCACTCTTGAACCTGTCAGTAACCAAAGAAAAATTCCGGATGGTTACCCTTCGATCCATTCTCCCCCCTCTTGCGGGAGAGCTACTGGATGTGCTCAATAGACCTCAAGGATGTGTACTACCACATTTTAATGGACAGACAATCCAGGAGGTTTCTCCGCTTCCGGCTGGGAGCCAGTCACTATCAGTTCAGGGTCCTTCCCTTTGGTCTCACCACAGCCCCCAGGGTGTTTACCAAAGTGTTAGCAGTGATAGCGGCCCACCTGAGACTCCAGGGAATGCAGGTCTTCCCGTACTTGGACGACTGGCTCCTGTCCGCCCCAACAAGGCATCTACTCTGCGCAGCCAGAAATCACCTTCTCCTGCTAGCTCCCCATCTAGGCATTACGATCAACCTGGACAAATCCTCCCTTGCTCCAACACAAGTGATAGATTTCGTAGGGGCCAAACTAGATACAAGAAGTCTGCGAAAGTTCCTCACTTCGGAGCAACTTCAAAACCTGAGACTTCATGTGCGGGCCATCCTCCAATTAAAAGCTCCACCGGCGGAATTGGTCCTGAGGGCACTAGGCTCCATGTCAGCAGCAATAACTCTTCTTCCATACGCTCGTCTGAATATGAGGGTGCTACAGTGGACCCTTTTAGTCCAATGGTCCTTTCAGTTTCTCCCCCTCAGCCATCCTATCTCATTCAGCAGGGCTTGCAGGAGGGCCCTCTTATGGTGGCTCCAGTCCCCGGACCTTCATACAGGACGACCCTTCTGCACACCGCCTCCCCTCGCCACGGTGACCACGGACGCCTCTCGCCTCGGGTGGGGGGGCATTGCTCAGGCAGAACGGTCCAAGGCACGTGGAACGACACAGAGACCTCCTTGCATATCAACGTTCTGGAGATGAGGATGGTGCTGTTGGCGTTGCAAGCACTTCAGAACCTTCTCCCCGTAGGAACTATTGCGATACAGACGGACAACATGTCAGTTGTCTGGTACATCAACAAACAGGGTGGAACCAGGTCCTACCCTCTCTGTCGAGAGGCCATGAGGGTGTGGGAATGGGCGATCTCCACCAACCGTTTCCTTATCGCAACGCATATTCCGGGATGGTCCAACATTCTGGCGGACAAGCTCAGCCGCACTATTCTTTCCCCTTACGAGTGGTCTCTCAATTCCCAGGTAGTGAAGCGGATTTTTGCCGAATGGGGGCAACCCTGCTGCGATCTTTTTGCCACTCCCTCAAACACGAAATGCTCCAGCTTCTTCGCTCTGATTCCCCCCCTCGGGGAAACCCTGAGACATGCTCTAGTGCATGCTTGGCCTCTCCCGGTCTACTTTATGCCTATTCTCCTCTACCCCTGATGCTGAAACTGATACAGAAAGCCTCTCGGTTGGGGAGCAGAATGATCCTCATTGCCCCATTCTGGCCTCGTCAAACTTTGTTCCCTTACCTGTGGTCTCATCTGGTGAATCCTCCCTGGATTCTGGATCCCATTCCGGATCTAATATCCCATCCCTTAGGCCTACCGACCCCGAATCTGGACAACCTGAAGCTGACAGCTTGGCTGCTCCAGTTCCACTCTTAGTCAGGACTCCCGGCATCTCTTCACCAGTTAAAGCCATCCTGGTGGCAGCACATAAACCTTCCACTAGAAAAGTCTATCGCAGTAAATGGAAGCATTTTTCCATCTGGGCAGAACGCCATAACATAGATCCCTTCACGGCTTTGTTGCCGTCCGTCTTGGATTTCCTCAACAGACTTTTTCAACAGGGAGCTAGCTGTTCTACGGTCAAGGTTCAGTTGGCAGCCATTTCTCATTACCATGTGGGACACAAGTCAGGTCCCTTGATGACTGCGAAATTATGTAAAACCTTCCTCAAGGGTGCCTTCCTGCTCAGGTCTCCTGTCAAGGAAGCTGTACCCCCTTGGGATCTATCATTAGTCCTTCAAGCCTTGACTGCCCCTCCCTTTGAACCAGCTGCCTCGGCTGAACTTAAATATCTTTCTTGGAAAACGGCGTTCCTTGTCGCCATCACTTCAGCGAAAAGAGTTTCCGAACTTCAGGCCCTTTGTGCGAAACCTCCCTACTTGATTTTTCATCAGGATAGAGTGTACCTCAGGACCAGTCCCTCCTTTCTTCCTAAGGTGGCCTCAGAAACCAATATCAATCAGTCCATCAGCCTGCCAGTTTTCTTCCCTAAGTACCAGAATAAAGGAGAATACAAGCTGCATTCCTTAGACGTGCATAGACAACTGCGCTTCTACATTCATAGGACTGCTGGTCACAGACAATCCAATCAGTTGTTCATTTCCTTTGCCAAATTCAATCTGGGTAAAGCTATTTCTAAGGTCACCTTATCATGATGGATTTCACAGTGTATTCTTCTGGCCTATGAAACTTCGGGGAGGCCCGCACCTCAGGGAATACGGGCGCATTCAACTCGCTCCATATCTACTTCTGCTGCCTTTAGATCTAGAGTATCTTTGGATGATATTTGCTCTGCAGCCACTTGGGCCTCATCTCATACCTTTATCAACAATTATAAGCTGGGCGTTATTTCCAGAGGGAGAGCATCCTTTGGCTCCGCAGTGCTCCGAAACATCCTTCCATGATGGCCGCCCAAGATTCAGGTAGCTGGGGACTCTGTCCCAAAGGTTGCTGACAAATGAAGTCCCTACTTCAGATTAAGAAGTTATGTACACACCATAACGTTCCATCTGAGTAGGTGACTTCATTTGTCTGCAACCATCCCCCCCCTCCTTCCCCCTGGCCTTCAGAAGTCTTTCTTGAATGTCCTTTCTTGGTCCCTTTAAGGACACTTTTGGTCTGAGATTTGGTATAAGGGCAAACTTGATCTGAGGTCAATCGGGGTTGGCAGGGGATTATGGGTAAGGGGAGGAGCTAGGAGCTCAGATCCATAAACTGTAAAATAAGTTGCCGGCTTGGATCCGAAGTCGGATCCAAGACCCAAAGGTTGCAGACAAATGAAGTCACCTACTCGGATGGATCGTTATGGTGAGTACATAACTTCTTATTTATTGTTGTTTATTTTTTTTTACAGGGGAGAAAGCCCCCATGCACCCTTGTGTGTGAGATTTCACCCATCTATTTAAAATTAATTCCAAAAAGATTTAAGAAGTAAAATGTGTGGAGATGTTAGGCTTTGCAGGGGCAAGCACTGATGAACATCAGAACAGTAGACCTGTAGTACACAGGGAATTGGCTGCCCTTCCAGCTGATGGAGTTAGAGGTGCATTTCTTCACAATGAAGATCGAGGTGGTCTTATTTTCCCTAAGCCTCCTTACCACCTCATTGCTTAACAGGAGGGTAGTTAAAATTCTGACTTCATTAATATTCCTAATGGTTGCTGGTAACTCTGACATTTCATAAAATCGCCAGTCTTCAAAGTCAGTTCTCAGTTGTCTAGGACAGGACTGAATTTCAGTTCCATGAGGCTCTCCAGGTTTCTGCTACTCCATCAATATGTTCTGCCGATTTTTGTGGACTAGATGTTAGCCGAGCAGATACCTTTAGCTAATCCTAGTGTGTAGTGGAACTAAATTTCTGAGGCTTATATGCTCAGTGATGTGTCTGAATGTCAGATATCTGATGTTCTTCATTCCACATTGCTGCAGTCCTAACCATTGGGGGTAGTCCGCTGTCCAGTCGGCCCGAATACCAAAGTATATGGCTGACGTCGGTCAAGGCGCATTAGACTGACGTCAGGACGTCAGGGTACTAATGCGCATGACCGACGTCATATCCTCAGTCTTTTTTGCCGCATGGTCCGATGCAGAAGCAGTTTTGCGAGTGCAGGTTGGCGTTCTGAAATTTTCTGAAGTCGGAGTTTCAGACCGAATCAAAGTTGGCTAAGTACCCCGTTGGGGAATATTTTGGTTTTCTTGCCTCAGTATTTAACCGGATGTCAGAAAAAGTGAATAACTGTATTTCTTGTGGGAAACAGATACCTCATAGGGATTACCATACCTTGTGTATACCTTGTTTAGGGCCTGAGCACGACGTTGTTGGATGCCGCTCTTGTGCTAGATTTAACAAACGCACTATTAAGAGAAGGTTAGACTGTGCCAGGTTAGTTTTTGGGAAGCGTTGTAATTATACAATGCCGTCGGATGCTCCGACGCCCGCTTCGTCCAAAAAGCGCAAGGACAAAGCAGCAAAGCCTAGAGTAGAAGAACCGGCAGTCCCGGACGTTGGTTCTTTAGAAGGCTCAGTGGAGCCGGAGGTTTTGCCAGGAGTTTCTTTGGAGTCTCAGGGAGAGACTTTACTGTTACAGGATGTGTCCTCTCAGGAGGTAGGCCAGGCTGAAGGGGCTTCTCAGGTGGCTGTTCTTCCCTCTCTTCCTAAGGTGGTTAGAGCCTCCCCTTCTGTTTCCAAGGCTTCTTTGAGAGGCAGGCCAGGTTTAACTTCAGTGGGGGTTTCTCCTAGCTCTTCAGGATCTTTGCCTAAGAAACATATGCTTAAAATGGCAGAGGATTTGATTACTATGATTAGAGGTTCTATGCCCCCTCCTGATAAGAGGCCTAGGGTGGAGCCTGAGTTTGAGAGTTTTGAGCAGTGTTCGGAGGCTTCTGAGTCTTCGGCTGAAGACTTGCAGGAGTTTCCTCCTTATTCTGATTCTGATGTGGATGATTCTACTCCTTCAGCTTCCCCTCCTGAGGATTTTTCATTTTCAGAGACTCTGCATTCCATGAGGGAGCATTTTAAATGGGAAGGTCAGGATTTCTCTGATTCCAGGAAGAGGCTTAGGGAATTCTTGTTTTTACCCCAGCACAGGCCTTTAGCTATACCTCCTGTTCTGAATGTGGTGGAAGATGTTTTTGCAGAGGCTTCTCTGAACCCTGATTCTTTGCCTCCTGCCCCAGTTAAACCGGATAGGTACTATAGGGTGCCTGAAGCTCATAAGTATCTTTTTAAGAGTCCTAGGGCAGACCCAGAATCTGTCTCTCAGGGGCCTAAAGGTGTTAAGGCTTCTGTTGTTAAAAATCCTGTTCCTCCTGATAAAGAGGCAAGGGCTTTGGATAGATGGGGAAAGAAGGTGTATACTTCTTCCACTTTAGCCATGAGGGCGTTGAATTGCCAGTTTCACATGTTAAAATATCAAAATTATCTCCTTTCACAATTGAAGTCTAAGGTGGATGCTCTGGCGGAAGGTATTGAGTGTAAAGAGTTGCAGGATTTAGTTCATGTGTCTGAACAGGTGGGTAAGCATTCTTTGCAATGTGGTTTTGATGCTGTACAGGCCTCCTCGAGGGTGGCTGCCACTGGTTCTGTTCTTCGTAGGCACGCCTGGTTGAGGGATCAGAATTTAGCTGAGCATGTTAAGACAAGGATTTTGGATGCTCCTTTACAGTCTGATGTGTTGTTTGGTTCGCCTGTGGAAGCAGTTTTAAAGAAAATGGAGGACAAGGCTAAGTCTATGCAAACTGTTAAAGATTTTTTGCAGGTGCAGCCTCCGAAATTTAGTAGAAATTGGCCTACTAAGGGATGGACATATCCGGCTTATGATTCCCAGTCTAGGGGTAGGTCTAGACGTGGTAGGGGCAGAGCTCAAGGTTCTTTTAGGCCTAGAACAGGGAGTTCACCTGCTCAGACTTCTGGTGAGGGCAGGGGTCAGTCCTTTCATAAACAGACCCAATGACCTGCCTTTTCAGCTGCCAGTACATTCTCATCTGGCAGCACCTTTGGGAGGAAGGCTGGCTCTTTTCAAAGAAAATTGGGATTTAATTACCCAAGACAGATGGGTTTTGGATATCATTCACCACGGTTACAGGTTTTATTTCCATACCTTGCCTCCTTTCAAAGGCATGCCAGACATTCCTCCTCTGCAAAGAAAAGAGGCTCACAAGCAAATTTCTCTGTTACTCCAAATAGGGGCCATTCAGCCAGTCCCTGTGCCAAAAAGGGGCCTAGGATTTTATTCTCGCCTGTTCCTAGTACCAAAGAAGGGGGACACGTGGAGACCAATTTTGGATTTATCTATCCTCAACACTTATCTGGACATTCCCAAGTTCAAAATGTTGATGTTACAACAGCTTTTACCTCTGCTGGGCAAAGATCACTGGATGGTAACTTTAGATCTCAAGGAGGCTTACCTTCATGTGCCTATCAGACTAAGTTGCAGGAAGTATCTGCGTTTTCGAGCTGGAAATTCCCATTATCAGTTCTCTGCATTGCCCTTTGGCTTATCTACTGCGCCCAGAGTATTCACAAAGGTTCTGGCTCCAGTGATAGCTTACTTCAGGCTAAAAGGAATTCAAATCTATCCTTACTTGGACGACTGCCTGATTCTAGCTCAAGAAAAGGAAGACCTTTTACAGCATTTGGAATATGTGACAGCAGTGCTAAGATGCCTAGGGTATTCTGTGAACGAAATAAAGTCCAGTCTAGTACCCTCTCAAGACATGTGCTTTCTGGGTGTGAGACTGAATACAGCAGCCCAGATGGCCTTTTTAACCCCGGACAAACAAAAGAATCTTTCCATTTACTTCCATCAACTATCTCTTCAGTCCGGGCTGACTGCAAGGACAGTCCTTCAAGCCTTAGGGTTCATGGCATCTTGTATTCTGGTGCTTCCCAATGCCAAACTGCATATGAGGAAGCTGCAATGGTATCTCAAAAATGTATGGACACAGCACTGCCAGGATTTGGACACTGTCATTCAAATAATACCTTGCATTCAAAAGGAATTTTTGTGGTGGGCTCAGGAATGTCACCTAAACAAGGGACTCTCTGTGACCCGGCCAGAGGCGAGTCAGATTATAACGACAGATGCCTCAGACATAGCTTGGGGAGCTCATCTGAATGGAAAGTGGATACAAGACAAGTGGCCTGCCAGACTACAGCATCTACATATCAACATGAAGGAGATGTTAGCAGTCCAGTTTGCATTAATGGCTTTCAAGGAGTTACTTCTTCCAGGGCAGGTGTTGATTCTAACAGACAACACAACTGTCATGTGGTACATCAACAAACAAGGGGGAACACATTCTTACCCTCTATGCAGGCAAGCAATGATTTTATGGGAGACTGCGCTCAGCTTGCAACTAACTCTTCAGGCAAGGTTTCTGCCGGAGCACAGAACTCCTTAGCAGATGTGTTAAGCAGGCAAATCATGGATCCCCACGAGTGGAAACTGGATCTTCATGTATTTCGAAATTGACAGTGTCATGGGGAACTCCAGACATAGATCTGTTCGCTTCTCCACTAAACCACCAGCTGCCAAGGTTTTGCACGAAAAGGTTTCATCACACAGCTTGGAAAGTGGATGCTCTTTCTTTCAGTTGGAAAAATCTTCATGTGTATGCCTTTCCACCTCTGCCTCTTCTCCCAAAGGTACTCCTAAAGGTCAGACAAGACAAGCCAAGGATGATTTTAATAGCTCCAGATTGGCCTCGGCAACACTGGTACCCATTACTGAGGAGTCTGGTAAGGAAGCCTCCATGGCCTTTACCTTTGATTCCACACCTTTTGTCTCAGAGGGACGGTCATCTACTCAATGTCAAGCTTCACTCTCTTCATCTAACAGCCTGGCATATTCTGTTTTGAAACACAGCAGGTCTCAACTTCCTCAACAAGTTTTGAATGTGATTATGGAAGCCAGAAGACCTAGTACAAGGAAAGTGTACGCAGAAAAATGGAAGAGATTTTTATTTTGGAGTGCAGCAAAGAATTTGGAGATTTCTGAGCCTAATTTGAGTGTGGCTCTTCAATATCTTACTGAGTTATTGGACAAAGGTTTGTCTTTCTCTTCCATTAAGATTCATGCTGCAGCAATTTCAGCTCACTATGATTGTGACCCACCATTGTTTTCGCATCCTTTGTTCAAGCAATTTCTTAGAGGGGCAAAGAATATAAGACCCCCACGTAGAGCTCCTACTCCTGCTTGGGATCTCAATTTTGTGTTGGAGAAACTTACTCTACAACCTTTTGAGCCTGTGGCTACTGCTGACTTAAAATTCTTGTCATGGAAGACTGTTTTTTTGTTGGCCATTACTTCTGCAAGAAGGGTTTCTGAATTGCAGGCCCTTATGGCGGTAGAGCCTTTTTTGATTTTCCATAAGGATAGGGTATCATTACGTACTAATCCTTCTTTTATGCCTAAGGTGGTTTCTAGTGTGGCTTTAAACCAAACTATTCATTTGCCTACTTTCTATGCAGATCCCCAAAATAAGGGGGAAAAGATTTTGCACACTTTAGATGTACACAGGCAGTTGCGTTATTATTTAAGCAGGACTAAGGATTTTAGGCAGTCTCAGCAGTTGTTTATTTCTTTTGCTTTGAGTTCTCAGGGCAAGCCTGTGTCAAAACAAACTATTTCTAAGTGGATTGGGTTTTGCATTGCATTTTGTTATTCCCATCATGGCAAGGAGATTCCAGCTGGGATTAGGCCTCATTCCACTAGGGCTACTGCCACTTCAACAGCATTTCTAAGGAGTGGCAACTAAGGATATTTTGGAGGCAGCTACTTGGAGTTCGGTGCATACTTTCTCTAAGCATTACCACCTTCCTCTCTACTCTAAATCTAGGGCAGGTTTTGCCACAGCTATTTTGCAAGGCATGTTGACAGCTCCTGCTTCCTTATGATTTGCCAGCCTCCCTTACCTCTGCTTTGGGATTCTACCCAATGGTTAGGACTGCAGCAATGTGGAATGAAGAACATAGTACAGTTTTGTACCTACCATAAATGTAGATGTTCGAGGATCCACATTGCTGCAGTCCAATTTACCTTCCCTCCTTCCCCTCTGTGTTTAGGGGTGGTTGTGTGGGTGAGGTTATACTCTTGTAATTTTGTATATATTGTACATATTTTTGGTGCAGGAGTGTTTGGTGTTTTTGGTTTTGGCCTTGTCTTTTTAGGGTCTTATGACATCTGGGGCAAGAAAAGACTGAGGATATGACGTCGGTCATGCGCATTAGTACCCTGACGTCCTGACGTCAGTCTAATGCGCCTTGACCGACGTCAGCCATATACTTTGGTATTCGGGCCGACTGGACAGCGGACTACCCCCAATGGTTAGGACTGCAGCAATGTGGATCCTCGAACATCTACATTTATGGTAGGTACAAAACTGTACTTTCTTAGTGTGTCCAAGTATGGTCCTGTGCTTTTGTTTGATTATAAGGAGTTCACCCATGAGTATTTTGCCTTACTACAAGAGGCTGCTCCTAAACTACCTGCTTAAAAGACTGCATTTTTCAAAAAGAGAGGCAACCAACCTCCCTTTATTGCAGTTATGTGGAGGATAGCCCTTACTTTTACACTAACCAGAGTACTTCTCTTGGGGATGAGATCTTCATTTCATCTACATCTTCTTTAGAGTGACCTTAAATTGAATGAAATATAATTTTAATTGAGTTAGAAGAGTGAAACTGTCATAAAGATGACTGTGGAGTTGCTGAGCATTTATGCAGATGCTACCTTAAGACACCTCTGATGTTTTCTTGAGGGATAAAATTGCTGAAGTAACACTGACGTTTGATAAAGAAGTTTAAAATCTTGTATAGTGGATGCTGATATTAGAACTTCTTTTTGGGTTGTTATTAAAAAGGTATGCATGGTTGAAGATATGTCCATGTCTTGATTATATGAAGAGGTCAGCCAATGGATGTGCCAGTGGTCAAGGTCTTTTTGCTTGGTCCTTCTCTCATGAAGTTTTGAAATACCAAAGGGAGAGTGTCAAGACCACATAGATGGTGAAATATGTTCCATCTGCCTACTTCAGAATATTCCAGGAAGTACTCCCATCAAGTCAAGTATTTTTTTTTTTTTTTTAACTACAGAAAAGTCAAGCAGCAGTAATTCAACCAAAAAGAGGAACTGTAAAAAGAAGCATTAAGCCTGGAAATCCAAGTATCAGTAGTCCTAAACAAAAAAAAAAAAAAAAAAAAGACGGCTCAATGAAAGTATCAGCAGGAGCACAGAACTCTCTGCATTAGCCCTCCCAGAGACTGAAAGCTGCATTCCTGTACTCTGTAGCCTATGGAATCTCTAGAGTTAGTATGTGCCTCACTTATGGGCCATAAGAGAACCAATGGTATAAGACCTCTTCTTATGCCTTCTTAAATCAAACTGGCTGGCAAACACTTGGGAACAGAGATCAAAATCACTAACAATTAAACAAAACAAGGTGGAGAGAAACTGTCATGCAGCACCCTACCCCTTCTGTGGAACAAACTTCCTCTCCAAATGAAGCATTGTGATTTACGACCTTCCTTCAAAAGGGAGCTAGGTAATTGAATGGGCATTCATAAATTCACCACTGTTATGACTGGACTGTCCCGCCTTGAAACATGAGGGAATGCCTAGGTTGGATACTGTCAAGGTGTTACTTCATTAAAGCCTTTGGGAACCTGTTGCTGGCTCTTGTTTGTTCCTGTTCTGCTGTTGGGCCGTGCAAGCTTGAACGTGCGTGGGTTAGTGTGTCACTTTCTGGCACAGTTGTCATATGTATTCTATGTTTCCACCCACAAAGAGATCAGATACCCTTGGTCTTAGTGGAATTCAAGAGCTGCTTAACAGCCCATTATATTTAACCAGTGCCCTCAGCAGAAAGGAGAAAAATAATCTCTCTTCAAAATGTTGTTAGGCACCATCTGAAAAGTTGCAATGAAATGGAAAAAAATGCAACTTTTCCTTCATAAGGGAAAATAAGGCAAAATTAATTAAGTAGCAAACCTTTATCAAGTTAAAAAATGAGCAATCCTTTGAAAGACAAAGGTAAAAAAAAGTAGCATTGTACTTGCTTTTTTTTAGTTAATATGTAATAAAATTTATAAAAATTATACAGTAGTTGCTTTTAGTTAATATGTAATAAAATTTATAAAAATTATACAGTAGTTGCAGCAGTAAATGTACTGCATTTTGAAAGCAAAGCTAGCTGTGCAAACATTTGAATCCTAATGCTCTACAAATGTACTTGTCTAGGTCAACGAACATTGCCTTATTTTGTGACTCCTTTCAGAATTTTGTAACTCTGGAAACAATAAAGCATCTTCCAGAATTCAAACTGAAGTCAAGAGGAAGTCCAGACTTTTTTTATTTTTATTTTATTTTCCTTCGGGAGTCCCTGGAAAAAGACAGATCCAAGGTAGATACACCATCCTAGGATTCAGGCTGTCTTCCTCAGTTATGCGGTATACCTTCACCAGCCCCTTGCCCAGAGACTGACAAGAGTGGATCTTCATTAACCTCCAAGGATATCCCTACAGCAGAGGGTGTTCCTAACTCCTGCTCCTTATTGGCTGTAGGTGTAACACAGAGGGTGGGGGGACGATGAGCCATCTGAGGAACCAATTCCAACTATAGCAAAGCCACTTATCTGCAGCTGATGCATAGATGGAGCCAGCCCGACACCTAACCACTCTAAGTTTCTTCTTGTGGATGGGGGAAGGAATAACTGAGGAGAGACCAGTAACTGCTCTATTGGTATTGCTGAGAAAGAAGCATTGAAGGTTAGTAGCTGGGCCTGGAGGAGTAAGTAAAATTTACCTGATGGAAAAAGGTGGTTTTGAGATATGGAAGTCACTGACAGTCCCCCCCCCCTAAAAACACCACGTCCTGCCTCTAAAACTCAATTCTGTTCTGCAACAGTAGGAATCAGATGAAGTTTTTTTAAACCTAGTTTGTTCACAAAAAACATTTGTGTGTAAAACTCTCCTGACAAGTAGTGACGGTCCCTAAAAACAAAATTTCCTAGCTAAAAACTGATTAATTTAGTTTTCCTCAGAAAATTAAAGTAGTGGAAGGTTTTCCCCAATGAGGAACTTATCTACCCTGCCTTAAAGGAATGCTTGCTAGCCGTCAGTACCACATAGCCTGCAGAAGGACCACACATTGGCTGAAAGAAAGCTTTTAGATTTTTGGCACGAACTGTGTTTTGTATTCCTGCATAAGCTCCTGGAAGTTAGAGCTCATTGAAAGTACCCTTAAAGATTGAAAAGCTGGCTGGATGGTCACATCCTTGACAGCTAACCCTAATAGCTTAGGCTACTGCAACAGTTATTCTCATTAGACGTAATGTATAACTATTGACCATGGGATGAGTAAGGTCAATCAAACACCAAATGGGATAGGTTAATTCAAGCACCAAAATGGATACTGGCTAGGCTTAAAGTGACCCATAAGGGCAGCTAGCCTCGTACGTGCGTATGATCTTTTAGAATACCTATTACTATTATAAGCATTAAT
Organism: Protopterus annectens; assembly: GCF_019279795.1. Classification (NCBI taxonomy): domain Eukaryota; kingdom Metazoa; phylum Chordata; order Ceratodontiformes; family Protopteridae; genus Protopterus; species Protopterus annectens. Next base: position 1,187,174,772 of record NC_056739.1, read on the forward strand.
TCCATAACTGTACTTTTCTTTCTTTAATATCTTATAATTTTTTCTAGTGTGCTATATACTCAAAGTGGTAGGAGGACATAGAGGCATGGGTCTTGCCCCTTTATAAAATCAATAACAGTTTACTGATGTTTGGTGAAAGAAAACTGTCAAATTGAAGTTCATTGTACTCTGGCAGAACCATCTCACTGTGTTTATACAGCTTGGATTCAGCCCTTAACTTCACTATGTTTACTCCATCCCACTTATCACAGCCAGTCTTTCTTGTTTCTCATTTGATATGAGGAGCTCACTTTTTCAAGCACTTATGAGGTATTTCATCTTGTTTGGACAAGCTTTTCAAAGTGTGCTGTACCTAAGGGTGCTAAAAACCGAACAAACATTCTCACTGGGTAAACAAATGCCTAAAATCTAACTGGATATAAGGACATTCACAGAGGTACTGTTTTGTATTCAAGTCCTATACAAACCAGGCTGTATAAAAATACTTATGGCCAGTTTGAACATATGATGTTACAACAGACATACACCATGTTCATCTTTGTTTGCTGCAGCTTTCTCCCTTAAATCTGGAACTTTGTGTAGAAAAGGCAAATCTGGATAAATGCTCTGCATATAACAGCAAGCTGAGTCTCTCTTTTCAGCAGGCAGCTCAGCCATGGCCACAAACAGCTGTATTATGAAACTTCATTGCCTATTTTTTACATTTTGGGGACTCGTCACTTTCAATGCCAGACTCCAAAGTTTTTGCTCACTAATTCATAAGGTGGTCCTGATGTTAAGGGACACACTTTTCAACTATGTGCATTTTTTCTCACTTCCTAGTTTTGCAGCTGGTACACTTAAAGGTGAAACAGGACAGCATGAATGTGCTAAATTGCATCTCTGTGGCCCAGGCACCAGTCACATAAACGCATTGTTGATGGACAGAGGCAAAATTCTTCACTCCAGCTTGAAACCTGTCTTTTTTTACATGGTTAATTGGTCTGCAATAGTCTTCAGAGTCCTGCAACTCTTCGTTGTTACTGTGGTTGTTTTGGAAGCAGGCAAGAAACCTTCCACATGTACTTACAAGGACTGCATGGCAGAGGGAAGTGTTTCTTGCTGTGGGCAGCATAGAGCAGTTTCTTATCCATTCTTGCAGCATCTGCCCATGAAGAAAATGTCAGTCCTTGTCTTTTACCCTATTAAAAGTTCATATTGCCACTGTTTTTAGCTTTGACTTGAGCTAGTATACAATTTCTCTTGGAAGAATCCATCAAACATTTTCTTATGGTTGTTTTTTTTATCTACCAGTATGGGACTCTGTACCTTCCTGCATTATTCATTTTAAGAAGATTTGAGTCAGAGACTACATGTGATTTGAACTGGTTATTCTAAAAGGTTATTTTTAATAGCTGTAAACTCTAGTAAATTATTTCAGAGCTGCAGGTTTTGCCCTGTAAGAAAATTTGTTTTACCTTCCACCAGATTTGTGTAACCTTAGGAATGAACTTGGGTTTATTTCTGTGGTAGCTACCATTTTAAATGTAAATTCCATTCTTAACGTAGGAGTGCTTAACCTCATTCCAAAAAAAAAAAAAATGAGAGGCTGTTGTATTGCATGTGTGTTCATACAGACAGCTCAGCTGCTGTGTGACTGAACTGAAGCACCTTAGAAAGATTCAGACCTTGTCAGAGTCTTTGTTAAATGGAATAGGTACAAGAAGAGAAGAGCAGGCACATCTGACAGAATGACGACACTAGCTTCATAACTAGTGTGAGGAGGTGCTTCTTATAAACAGTGGTGGGTTGGTGGAGAGCTACAAAACAAATGGTATTCAGAAGGATGGGAACAGCTGGAAAAGGGTAGACAGGTTAATGGTGAGGTGGCTGTTTGCAAAAGATGACCATACTTATTATGCTGATGTATACTGCTACTGGTTGAACTCTTGTTGAATTTTTAACCCAGCTACAGTCACCCACCCTGAAGGCTGTACTAGCTCATGTTGGAGGGTTTCATCACCTCCTCCCTCACTATTCAACATCATTAACCTTCACTGAAGTCTTGGCATCCTTGGTGAATAGGCTAATCTTGCACTTCAGTCCCAGAATGGTATATAACACAAGGGATTCCCTACCCTTGGTCAAGTTCTAAGTGGATGAGGTATTAACTTGCTGAATCCAGTTTCTCAAAGCTCAATTCTTCGATTGTTGGTGTCCATAGGAAGTCACTGATGGTGCAGATGTTCTTCGTATTTCACTGTTGCAATCATCACACTTGGGTTATCCTGCCAGGGGTAGCCCTCAGTCAGTCCGAATACCAGAGGTTTAGTATTTCTCCGTCGGTTGCTGTTGCTCCAGGACTGACGTCCGGTCATCAGTGGTATAAAATCAGGCAGCCGACACCATTACATTAGTCTTTCTTGCCAAGGAACCGAAAGCAGAAGCAGTTCGCACAAGTGCTGGTCGGCTGCTGAGTTTTTTGTTTCTGAAATTGGAGTTGAAGTCTTCTAAAGCTAAGTACCCCATTGGGGATCCTTTTTCTTGCTCTAACCGATGTCAGAAAAGCAACTGTTAAAGAGAAACGCCAACTGCTAGCCACACAAAAGCAAAGGAATCCAATAGAACTCACTGAAACCAACTCCGGTTATTCATTGTATCTGGAGTTGGTTTCAGTGAGTTCTATTGGAGTCGATGTCAGAAAAGGTTAACAATTGTCTCGCCTATGGAAAGCAAATACCACATTGAGATTTCCATTCTTACTGTGTCACCTGCTCAGGTCCCAGACCATGATGTCCCTCGCTGTCGGTTTTGTGCTTTGTTCAACGCCGGAACTATACATCGTCGGGCCCTTATTGTAGCTAAATACTTTTGCTCTCTATCTCCATATTCCGAAATGGCTTCGGTAAGCCATCCGACTACCAATCTTCTGAAAAAACATAAGGATAAAGACAGAGACAGACCGCGCAGGTCCAAAACTGCCGACGATGGTTCCATTAAGCTAGTCGACAGTTCGCTGATACTCAGTGAGGTACTTTCGCAGCCCCTGATGCCCGCATCTATGGATTCGCAGGCTGCTACCGAGACCCATTCAGAGTCCGGTATGCCATGAGACTGTTCTTTGGTTAAGGATCCTGCTGATGTCTCTGCCTTGGATGGGTCCGGTGCGGTGCGCTGAGCAGGCACCGGCTTCCGAAGAAGTTCTTCGCACTACCGATATTCTACACAAACCGACGACTTTCGCATCTTCAGTTCTTTCTAAAACTACAGAGTTTTTAAGGCCCAGGGTATGAAGTACGCCTAAAAACCGACGACCCAAACTAAAGCACCTGCTTCCATGCCTCAATCTCAAATGCTTAAAATGGCAGAAGACCTTATCATGCTTATCGTGGGGAAGCCAGCCTACCCCTTCTAAAAGAAAAAGAGACTTGTCCCCAGCAGCTTTATCTGACCAAGAGACTTGTCCCCAGCAGCTTTATTTGACCAAGAGTCCAACAAGTGTGAGTTTTCAGAATATGAAGACATGCCCTTGTCTGCTTATGAGGATTCAGATGCAGAGGAATCCATTCCCTCTGCCTCTCCTCCAGAGGATTTTTCTTTTGGTGAAACCCTACATACTTTGAGAGAACATTTCCATTGGGAATGTCAGGATTATCCTCAGTCTAAAAAGAGATTCAGGGAATTTTTAGATTTACCACAGCACAGACCCTTAGCTGTTCCTCCTGTCCTGGATGTTGTGGATGATGTTTTCAAGGAATCTAGCTTAACTCCTGGCACCCTACCACCTGCTCCCAGGAAATCTGACCAGTGTTACAGAGTCCCTGACTCTCACAAATTTATTTTCAAAAATCCTACTGCAGACCCACAGGTCATCTGTCAGGGACCTAAAGGAATAAAAGCAACCACAGCCAAGAATCCCACCCCTTCGGACAGGGATTCCCGAGCTTTAGACAGATGGGGTAAAAAAAAGTATACACCTCTGCAACTCTTGCCATTAGAGCACTAAATTGTCAGTTCCACATGTTGAAATACCAGCAACGTACAATGGAACTCCTTATTATCTACCTTTCCAGCTTGTGCAGAAAATAAAGAATTACAGGTGCTTATGCATTCTGCAAACCAAGTTACTTAAGCACACCTTGCAATGTGGCTTTGACGCCCTAGGTGCATCCTGCAGGGCAGCAGTCACAGGTTTTGTATTTAGAAGGCATGCTTAGCTTAAGGAACAGCCCTTGCCAGACCATGTCAAATCAAAACTATTGAACGCACCATTGCACAAAGAAAATTTGTTTGGCGCCAAGGCAGAAGAGGCCTTAAAAAAGATGGAAGAAAAAGCTAACTCTATGCAGACAGTTAAAGATGTCTTGCAAGTCCAGCCTCCAAGGTTCGGTAGGTATTACCCCTCCAAGCACTGGTCCTTTCCAGCCCCCTCAAGGCCAGCTCAGACAAGACCTAGGGGAAACAGACCCCCCGACAGCAGTCCCAGGGAATGCAGAGATCTAAGCAATGGAGTTCCTCCACTTCAAAAACAGGGAGTGCTAAGCCACCCTCTTATGGAAAGAACTCGCAATAACTTTACAACTCCACCCCTTACCTTTGCCCACTTACTTGTTCCCCTAGGAGGAAAACTCTCCTCTCATGCAAAAAACTGGACTTCCGTCACCAACGACCTTTGGGTCCTCAACATAGTGTCCCAGGGATACAAATTTTATTTCCACACACTGCCAACCCCAAAAGGGTTCCCAGATCTTCCTCCAAATCAGTGGGCAGAGGCCCAAAACCAAGTCCACACCCTGCTGTCCATGAGGGCAATACAGCCTGTTCCTGCAGACCAGATAGGCCAAGGATTCTATTCCAGGTACACAGAAAAGAGGGCACCTGGCGCCCAATCCCCGATCTATCAATTCTAAACACCATCCTGGTGATACCAAAATTCAAAATGCTCACCCTCCAGCAGCTTCTTCCTATGCTATCCAAGGATGCTTGTTTAGCCACCCTAGACCTAAAAGACGCCTATCTACACATCCTAATCAGGGATTCTTCTACGTTTCAGGGCAGGATCTATGCACTTTCAGCCACTGCTCTCAGAGTTTTCACAAAATGCCTGGCTCCACCAATTGCTTTTTGCAGACAAAGGAATATTCAAATTTACTCCTACTTAGATGACTGCCTGATTCAGGCAGACAGTCAGAAAAAGCTGTTACAGCACCTGACCTTTGTAAAGGACCTACTGACCTCCCTGGGGTAAACTATAAACAAAAAGAAATCCAAACTTGTCCCATTAAAAAAAATGTATTCCTGGGAGCAAGCCTGGACACAGCATCCCAGATGGCATTCCTTATTCCAGAAAAACAAGCCTGTCTGACTGGCTACTTCTCTCAACTAGCCTCGAGAACCCAGTTATCTGCAAGGAAAATCCTGCAAGCTCTAGGGTTCATGGCATCCTGCATTCTACTCATTCCATATGCCAGACTGCATATGAGGAAACTTCAGTGGTACTTAAAAAGCCTTTGGTGTCAACACTCTCAGGACCTGGAAATTATCATACCTATGATACCTTGTCTAAGAGAAGATTTTCTTTGGTGGGCAGCAGCATGCAACCACAAGAGCCTTCCCTTTTCACAACCCCATGCCGCCCACACCCTAACCACAGACACATCAGATTATTCATGGGGTGCACACCTGGACGGCAGGTGCATTCAGGGCCACTGGAGCCCAAATCAAATGCATCTGCAGATCAACCCAAAAGAGATGCTAGCTGTTCAGCATGCTCTGACAGCTTTCAGACCCTTACTTATCCCTGTGGCCTCTACTGATCAAAACAGACAACACCACAGTACTGTGGTACATCAACAAGCAGGGAGGAACTCACTCCTGTCCCCTCTGCAGGCTAGCCATGACCCTTTGGTACACGGCTTCAGCCATGCAAATTTACCTGCTAGCACAATTCCTGCCAGGCTCCCAAAACTCTCTGGCAGACAACTTAAGCAGAAACCTCCTAGATCCACACGAGTGGCAGCTAGACCCTAGCACCTTCAACTTTGTAACCCAGAAATGGGGCACCCCGAAGGTGGACCTATTTGCCTCCCACAGCAATCACCAGCTCAGCAAATTCTGCACCAGGGAACCTCACAGCAAGGCCTGGAAAGTGGATACACTATCCTTCCAATGGGTAAACCTCTCAATCTATGCGTTTCCCCCTCTACCTCTACTCACAAGGGTACTACTCAAAATAAGGGAGGAAAAACCAGGAGCAATCTTGATTGCCCCAGACTGGCCACGTCAGCACTGGTACCCACTGCTGTGCAGTCTGTCACCCCTGCCTCCATGGCACCTACCTCAGACCCCAAATCTCCTGACCCAGCAGAATGGAGAATTCATGCATCCACGATTGCAGACCCTGAACCTGGCAGCTTGGCTTATTCCCTAACCTCTCCTCCAGTTGCCAGTCTAAGCAAGCAAGTCCTGGACGTTGTACGTGAGGCTAGACACCACAGCACTAGAAAATCCTATACTGACAAGTGGAAAAGGTATTACACCTGGATCCAGGCTAAGGGAGCTGTTACAGCACAGCCCTCCCTACCTCTCATTTTGGATTACCTACAGACCTACTTCACAGGGGGGCCTATCCTTCTCTTCTATTAAAATTCATGCCTCTGCCACCTCTGTTCATTACAGCACAGAGCCACCTCTCTTTTCTCACCCTCCCAAACAGTTCCAAAGAGGTGCCAATAATTTAAGAGCTCCTACCCTAGCTTGGGACCTTAACTTTGTGTTGGAAAAGCTCACACTACCCCACTTTGAGCCTGCAGCTTCAGCAGAGTTAAAATTCCTCTCTTGTAAAACAGCCTTGCTTCTGGCCATCTCTTCAGCTAGAAGAGTTTCAGAGCTACAAGCACTCATGGCTGTGGAGCCTTTCATAATTTTTCATGCTGACAGGGTCTCCCTCAGGACTAACCCAACCTTCATGCCTAAAGTGGTGTCCAGTGTGGCTCTCAACCAATCTATTCATTTCCCCACCCTTTTCCCTAAGCCTCAAAATAAGGGGGGAAGTATCCTGCATTCTGTAGATGTGCACAGACAGCTCACATTCTACCTGGATGGGACTAAGCCCTTTAGGAAAACTGACCAGTTGCTAGTCAGCTTTGCAGCAGGGGCGGAGGGCAAGGCCATATCCAAACAAACCATCTCCAAATGGATAGCACACTGTATCCATTTCTGTTACAAACACCACAGGAAACCACCCCCACAGGGGGTCAGGACTCATTCCACAAGGGCAACCTCTACCTCTGCAGCTTTCCTCAGAGGGGTCCCTACCAGGGGCATCCTGGAGGCTGCAACATGGAGTTCTGTTCATACCTTCACCAAGCATTACCACCTGCCCATCTTTTCCAAATCCAGGGCAGGCTTTGCAACCACAGTCTTGCAGGGCATACTAGCCAGCCTCAACTCTTCTTGACTGCCTCCTTCCTTCTTCAGCTTTGGGAATCAACCCAAGTGTGATGACTGCAGCAGTGAAACACGAAGAACATAGTACAGTTGTGTACACTTACCATAAATGTAGATGTTCGAGTGAATTCACTGTTACAGTCCTGGTTTCCCACCCTCCGTCCCCCTTGTTTCTCTCACTCTCTCTCTTCCTCACTCTCTACAAGGATTTTTGGTATTTACTTTCTACTGGTGGTGTTCTTCCACCATAACCTAGATCCCTATTTGGGGGCTCCTGACATTTGGGGCAAGAAAAACTGATGTAATGGCGCCTGATTTTATACCACTGACGACCTGACGTCAGTCGTGGCGACAGCAACCGACGCAGAAATATTAAGCCTCTGGTATTCGGGCCAACTGAGAGCTACTCTTGGCAGGATAACCCAAGTGTGATGACTGCAACAGTGAATAACACTCTAACATCTACATTTATGGTAAATGTACAAAACTGTACTTTTCCTTCTAAAAATGGGTTTAGTTTTGCATGTCATCAAGATGAAGCTTGAGTGGAGGGTTTCTTCCATCTGAAGCTTTATGGGATATAATTTCAATGAAATGTAGTGGAATTATGACACAATTTTGCTGAGGCGAACAGGCCTTGCAGTAAACCCTTTGGCACCTCAGTAGTTACTGTTGTTTGTCACAGGCAGCTATACCATGTGCTTCTTGTCTTTCATTTATTTCCATATCCCTCTCATAATTTTGGTCTCAAACACTTGCCCATTTAATTTCCATCATCCTACTGTCTGCCACAGTTCCAGAAATCTTGCTGAAGCCAGGTCCGTCATATTCTCAGGGTTCCTTTATGCCACTTGCCCTTTGCGTAACAGTGGGACTAGCAGGATACCAGTTGCATGAGTCTTTTTTCAACTTCTCCACAAAACAATTAATATACAGAAGCTGCACCAATATGCATCTCTTCTTGTGTCTTTTCTAGGACTGAGAGGAGTGTGACTGACAAGCCTTGTAGATGCCTTTTTCTTTCCTGGGATCTTTTATGATCCTCTAACAGCAAGCTAAGACATTCTACAAGTTGACAGGAACAGACAGTACTCCATCCAGCAGGTGAAGTTATGTGAAAGAACAGACCAAAAAAGTAATCTAGGTCACCTAAATGTATGTTTGAAGAATGAAGAAGCGTGTTAATGTATAATAGAAGGTATTTTGGGGAGTCCCCCCACCCACCCACCCATTTCTTTAATATTATCAACTCCAGGTTGCATACTGCTTGGGGTAATTGCTTGTCTGAAAGAAAGACACAAAAATGCACCTTTATACTGATTACTGAGTGCCAGGCAGTCAGAATATGGTCAACAACTTCATTGTTTGCATTTTAACAGTTGACATGGCACTGCTAGTCATTTAAATGTGTACCATTTCTTGGACACAGTCTTGTGGATGTGTGATCAACATCCTGCAGTCCCCTGATGCCACTGATGTCCTTCCATTTCACGTTGCAGTATTCATTACAATAGGGATCACCTGCCAAGGGCGGCCCGACATCTGGCCAGTACACCAAAGCCTTTAGGTTGCTTTAAGGTAATGCTGTACATCTCACACATGCTCCTCGTATATAACGTATGGCATAAAGGTGATGTCCGGATGTACCATGCTTTGAACAACTTTGGCGCCAGTCTGAGCGGCATCTCTTGATTGTCTGAACGTTCGTTCCATTGCTGGTTCACCAAACCATTGCAGATAAGTGCTGTGTTTGGGTTCTCTTTTTTACTTATCTTTCTTTTATTATTGTTTGTGGGGTTTCATGATATCCAGGAAGGATAAATGCCAGTGTGGGAGACAGATTCTCCATAAAGACTGCACAAACACTGTCTGTTTTGCCTTTGCGCCCCACATGACTATACGTCCTGTTCCATCTGTCCGGCTTTTGTACCTAAAATCCTTTGTAGTAGACTCTCTTCTTTGGTGCTTTGTCATGAAAACCAGCGTCTTAAGCTTCTTGCAAAGGATGCAGTGGAGGAACCTTCCTACTCTGAGGAACAGTCATCAGTGACGAAGAAGGCCAATAAACCTAGATGCTGTTCATCCTCTGCTGGATGTCTGTCCTGAAGAGAGTGAATACCCAGAGGTTCGGATTCCTCTGCTGTGACCGGGTTGGAGGCCAACGGGGATCTGACTTTAAGCATGTCCAAGGAGGTTTTGCAGGCGTCTACTTTGGACGTTCAGGGAGAGCCAGGGCTGATTATCTGTGAGGGGCCTAGGGGAGTTCCTGAAATATTGAAGAAGTCCCTACTGCTATCACTGAATGCCGTCCTAGGTCAGTTGCTTCCAAATTTTATAAGGCGTACGTTCCAATGAAGAAAAAGTAAAAGACTTAAGTTTGTTGTTCCTACTCCTAAGGATCTACAGAGTGAATGGCAGTCCTTCACTCAGGGCTTGTTTCGTGCTTTGGTGGCATTGAAACTTCCTCAGGAAGTTTCTGTTCCAGCCCCCTCTTGACCCCTCTACTCCCCTAAAATGACCCAGGGAATAGAATTCCTCTGAGGAGGAGCTGGATTCTGATGAGGAATCCCTTACTTACTTTTTTCATAGTCCTCCTCCTTTGGATTATGAAGCAGAGGAAGAGTAATCTACCAGTTCTGATACTCCCTTTGAAGAGATTTCTTTTCGGGACAAGATCTCTAGGATGATTGAGTTCTTTAAATGGGATTGTGCTAAGGTGTCTGAGGTACAAAAAAAGGTATTATGAGTTGTTGCAGATGGATTCCCCAGGCCTTCAGCTGTTCCTGTTCTGCCAGCCTTGTTGGATGCATTTTCCAATGCTTCTAAGACTCTAGACTCTCAGACCCTTGCTCCCAAGAAACCTAATAGAATTCTGTAGGGTGCCCGAGGACTGTAAATGTTTGTAGAAGTGTCCTTCTGCTGTCCCCTCGGTGGTGTCTGTAACTTCTGACAAGCCCTCTCAGTTAACTTCCTTCTCCAAAGTTACTCCCTGCAGATAAAGATAACAGGTCCATGGAAAGACTAGGCAAGAAGGTTTATACATCTGCTGCCCTGGCTTTTAGGGCTGTTAACTATCAGACCCAGATGTCCAGGTATTTGTTGGCTGTCCTATCCCAGGCCTGTCAAGTTATTTCTGATCTTCCAGACTATGAGGGTAAAACTTCTGCCCTTTCCCTGCTAGGGCCTTCTCCCAGCTGGCTCACCATTCCGTAAAGTGTAGTTATGATGCAGCAGATGCTTCTTTTAGGGCTGCTGCTTTTGGGTCACTGATGAGGGGGTATTCTTGGCTTCGGCTTCAACCTTTGCCTGATATTAAGCCTAAGTTGATGGGTGCCCCTCTAGATAATAAACATTTGTTTGGCGACACTGCTGTTGATTTGTTAGTCCCTTCAGGATAAGGGTAAGGCTTTGCATGAACTTAAACGTGTTTGTTTCTCTGAAATTTAGGCACAGGAGAAACATACCCCAATAAGCCAGCCTTTGTTTGCAGGCAATCTCACCCTCCTTGTAAGGGTAAAAATGGTGGCAAGCGAGCTCCTCCTGCGAAGGCTACTCAGACTTCTATGCCTCCGAAGTCTTCTTTTCCTGATAAACCAGGTGCTGTCTGACTATTCTATTCTTCCCAGCCACTTTCCTCTTTCCCGTTGCCTCTCTGTCTCTCTCTCTTCTGTTTAGATACAGATTACTCAGGATTCCTAGATTCTGTCCATTATCTGCCAGAGGAATTTCATAGTTTGGAAATCCCTTCTCCCTTTTATGGGTATTCGGCAGCTTCCTCAAGAGTAACTATCCTTCTTTCCAGAGGTCCTGTGGGACTTTTTGACTCTGGGTACAATTAAAGAGGTGCCTGTGTCCCAAAGAGGGAGGGGGTTTTACTCCAGGATGTTTCTAGTACCCAGGAAAGAGGGTAATTGGAGACTAATTCTAGACTTGTCTCATTTAAACACTTTTCTGAAGGTGTCCTTTCAAATGTCCCTTCAACTTTGTTTCCTCTTTTGCTTCCTCAGGCTTATATGGTGTCTTTGGATCTCAAGAATGCTTATCTCCATATCCCAATCCATCCCCTTTTCAGGACGTTTTTATGTTTCTCTTTTGCTTCCTGGCATTTTCAGTTCTCTGCTTTGCTCTTTTGCCTTTCTACTGCCCAAAGGGTATTCACCAAATACCTCGTTCCTGTGATTGCTTTTTGCAGGCTTCAGGGGATCTAAATCTTTCCTTACTTGGATGACCTCCTGCTTCAGATGTCATTTCCAGAAATCCTGTTACAAAATCTTTGTTTTCCCATTTCCCTTCTGCAAAGCCTGGGGTTCACAATAAATGTCAAAAAGTCTTTTCTGTTTCTCAAGACCATGTTTTTCTGGGGTGCAGGATCCAGACTGTGCATATGCTGGCATCCCTGCTTCCTCCAAGGCCTTAAGACTCGTTTCTTTCATTATATTTTCCTCTGGCCTCTAATAGCCAGGAAGTTTCTGAGAGCTCTGAGATTCATGGTTTCCACCATTCCTATGCTCCTCTGGCCGTACTCCACATGAGAAAGTTTCAGTGGTTTCTGAAGTCAGTTTGGCTGCAACATGCGGATCTGCTAGAGTTTGTAGTTCCTCCTCTTCCTTGTCTCAAGAAGGAACTTCAGTGGTGGATTCAGCAGTTGTCTGTAAATCCGGGGCTCCCTTTTCATTCCTCTCTCCCCTTTCAGGAGCTCTTCACAGACGCTTCAGATGTGGGATGAGGAGCAGTTTTTGGCTCCCTAAATGTGCAGGGGGGTGTGGTCACCTCATCTACAGAAAGAGCACATCCGTGTTAAACAGATGAGAGCACTTCTGCTGGCTCTTCTGGCTTTTCATCCTCTCTTCTCCCTGGGACATCTCGAGGTGTTTACAGACAATACCACAGTGATGTGGTATGTAAACAAATGAAGGAGGTACAAGATCTTACCTTCTTTGCTGGTTGGCACTCCTGGTGTGGGAACTTGCTATTCAGTATCAAGTGACTCTTCAGCTGTTTACATTCCATCAGGTCAAAATGTTGCGGAAGACACTCTGAGCAGGTCCTTAATTCGATCCCATAAATGGATGCTTCACAGTGATGTGCTTCTGGACATTGTCCACCAGTGGGTACTCCTCAATTTGATCTTTTTGCCTCTCCTCTAAACAGACAACATCCTCTTTTTTTTTTTTTTTTTTTTTTGTGCCACAGTCTCTGGTCCTCTGGTTTGGAAGGTGGACCCCCTATGTTTTTTGGAAGGGGATATTTCTTTATGTTTTCCCTCCCCTTTCTCTCTTCCAAAAGTGCTGTCCCAAATTCACAGGATGCTCCCAAAATCTTGTTGGTGACTCCCTTTTGGCCAAGACAGCATTGGTTCCCTCATCTTCTGCAATTAGCCAGGGGCAGTCATCACAATTTACCTCACAGGCTGGTCTTACTCGCACAGGACAAGGGGTCTCTCATCCATCTCCACCTGCCCACTCATTAACTTGACACTGTGGGTTTTAGGATTTTGATTCCACAGAGAGGATGTGCTTAGGGTCCTGCAAGAGGCCTGGACATGCAATACAAGGCAATCCTACTTATCCAAATAGAAGACTTTTTCCGTTTGGTGTCTTTCTCGTAACCTGGATCCACTTTCTGTGGATGTTCCTTTTGTTCTCTCTTATCTTTGTGAATTTCTCAATGCTGGGTTGGCTTATTCCTCTACTGGCCAGATGTCGGACCATCCTTGGCAGAGGATCCCTATTGTAATGAATACTGCAATAGTGAAAAGGAGGACATCTACCATTACGGTAAGATTTTACACAACTGTACTTTCTCTCTCTATCTCATTCTGTAAAGAAGAGCCTGATTGCAATGTTTCATTAGATCACCAAGCACTTCTGTCAACACATTTAGCATCTGGTGATATTGTCTGTTCTGCTCCTAGACCATATTTTCATGACTGTCCACAAGTTCCTTTTCTATATCTTTCACTTCCATTTCTACATGTATCTTTTTGTCCCTATTCTATCCATCTTGCCTTTTCATGATGAGCATAAGTTTGGTTAGGGAGGGGAGAAAAGTATCACTGTAATTCTCTGTACAAGATGTCAGATTTGTTTTTCATTGGAGTTTTAACCAAGCAAGATTTCGGAATGACTTTAATGCCTTGCTGCTGCAGTTGTAGAATACTGTCAATTTTAGGTAGGCACACGTAATTGCTCTGTTTTACATATGGCTTTGATGTACAACAGTGTAGATCAATTTTTCATGCTGTGCTTTCAGTGGCAGATGTAATACAGTTCAGGCGATTTCAAGTACAGACAGAATATTTGTTTGGATAACTACTAAGCAAGCATATACTTTGAAACATCAGTTGGTGTCTGTAGCAAATTTCATTTTATTCTGTTTAATATGTTGCTTATGTGCTCGTAGCAGACCTCGCTAATAATACTATTTCTCTCTTTAGTGACTTGTGTGCAGGATTGATCGGAGGACTAGGTGTGACACCTAGTGGGAATATCGGAGCTAATGGAGTTGCTATCTTTGAATCGGTAATAGACAAACTATGTCTAATGTGGTTTATATGTGTTTGCTTTGCATATTTTAATTAGCTTATCACACTGGCTACTTGAAAGTAAGTGCAACAGTCATGTTCTTTTTGTTTTAAATGGAAGAGTGAATAATTATTTACGTATAGGATGCACATGTCTAAGCAATGACTACTATACTTTTTTTTCAGGCTAGAGGATATGTGGTTATCCATAAATTTCTTGGGTCCACTTATCTTTGAGTAAATTTTGTGCATATGGGTATATAAATATGTATATATGTACACGGTTTTGTGTGTGTATGTATGTATATATATATATATATATATATATATATATATATATATATATGTGTGTGTGTCTACATACGTATAGATGTATGTATGTATGTATATAAATATAGTCACTCATCCTGATGCAAAAAATGCTGATCAGCAAAATCTTAAAAAAATAAATAAATGAATTCAACACCGGCTAACCTAACAACAGTATTCCAGAACTAACAATACTGACAAAAACACAAACCACCCACACTCACATTAAATTCCTAGCAAAAGAAAGACAGCCAATCTATTTTAGTGATCAGTTTAACTACAAACATTCCCCAGAACCTGACAGTACCATCAGACATAAGTTGTCTGAATAGTGGTACTATTAGAAAAGGGTTTTTTGGAAGATAAGGTGCAGGATTGGGGATGGGATTAGAAACCAGGGCAGGGAGAATGTTAGGTTTAGCACAAATGAGTATGGATGGGTGGGGCAGGCTTCACCACTGCACAAGACATTCAGACACACTTCCCACACATCTGGACAGCTAGACCGTGTCTGATGACTTCCGTTCTTGAAAAAATACTCTCTTTTAGTCTAGGGAACAGTAATATCAAAGATGTAGCTATGGAGTTTGGATGTTAGAACTTATCACATTTTGTCTGATTCTGTTGTTACTATCGTTTTAACGCCCTTTGTCAGATCTTCCTGTCTGATGCAGTGTATGTACATGATGCTTTTATGAGGAGTTGATATTAAAAGTCCTAGCCAACTTGCCCTTCTTATTGTTGAGAATTCCATTTTCCAGTAGTATATACCAGTTAAATTCATTTCTTATGTAGCTGAAAAAGGCCTTATCAGAAGCTTTAGTAATGAGGGAGGTTTTAAATATCCTTTTTAGCCCTAAGGATGGAGTGAATAGGTAACTTTTGAGATTTTTTTGTGTGTTTTGTTTTTCTTTTCTTGCCTGTCAGCCCCCTCAGACTAAGACTACAGAACTGATATGTGGCAAGGCCAGGTATGGAAATAAGGTACATAAGCAAAGCTGATGGTGGAATGTAGACATCAAAAGAATGGAGGAGTGCAGGAAAAAGTGGCAGACAGAAAAGATGGACGTGATTAGGAAAGGGGTATCGGTTGGCTAACAAAGAGGCTAAGAGAGGAGCTGCAATAGCAAAGAACAAGGCATCAGAAGCACTTTACCACCTTCTGGAAAGTGACTCCATAGATGGTACAAATAAACTATCAGATTGCAAGGCAAAGACAGAAAGATAAAGAAGATACTCAATAACCCTTCATAAGGGATGCCAGCAACAACCTGCTCACTAGTCCACAGGACATCAAAGGCAGACAGAAGGAGTACTTCCAGCAACTTCTGAATGAAGAAAAACCCACAGATGCCGTACTGCCCCAGATACAGCCTATGATGAAAGAAGAGGAGGAGCCCACCATAGAAGAAGCAGAAAGGAAAATGAAGTCAGGGAAAGTAGCAGGCCCAGATGAGGTCACAGCAGATATGATAAAGATGTTGGGCGAGACAAGAGAGAAATGACACCTGAGGGTACTCATAGCAGTATGGCGAGAAAGGCACATCCCAGATGACTGGATAATAAGCATATTGGTGCCATTGTTATGAAACAAAGGGGACATTCACAACTTTGGGCAGTACAGAGGTATCACATTCCTGTCACACTGCATAAAAGCTCTGGAGAGTGTGACAAATGAATGTGCAGAGCAGTTGAAAGTAAGATGGCAGATGAGCAGTTTAGATTCAGATCAGGATGCCGCACAACTGACCCAATATTTGCAGTGAAACATACTTGAGAATAAGCTAGAGATGAGAAGGGGTCCAACTGGGTATTCCAGTCCTTGAAGAAAGCATATCACAAGGTCCCAAGAAAGCTGGTTTGGGCAGTCCTGAAGTGGTTTGAAGTTCCAGAAACATTAGTAGAATTAGTGCAAGCTTTGTATAAGGACCGGATGACTTAAGTATGAACCGTGTTCATTCTCACAGAGGGGTTCCCAGTGGGAGATGTTGTCCATCAAGGTTCAGCTCTGAGCCCATTGTTGTTCATACTGGTGATGGACTACATTAGCAAACAGGTCGGAGGGGACAGATCAACAAAGTTGCTGTATACAGATGATGTGGCATTACAGGCAGACTCTGAGCATGAATTTCAGCAAAGGATAGGGGAGTAAAATGCAAAACTGAAGACATGTGGGATGAAATGGATTACAGATAAGGCAGCGGTAATGGCATCAAATAGGGGAAATCAGAAGAAGCAGAGATTTGCAATAGAAGGAAGATAGTGAAACTGGTTAACAGCTTCAGGTATCTGGGAGGGATGGTTGTGGGTAAGGGAAGTATGAATGAGGAGGTCAGAGCTAGAGTTAGAGGGGTTGCAGCTATTAGGCACAGAGTTTCGGGGTAGAGCATGACAGAAAAATGCCAAAGAATTTGAAAAGTAAGGTGCACAAAACCATGGTGCAGCTAGTACTCTTGTATGGTACAGAAAAATGGGCAGTAAAGGCAGAGCAATTGAGGAAGCTAGAGGTGATGGAGATGAGGTGCCTCAGATGGGTGGTAGGATGCACACTGTGAGACAAAGTGATAAGAACAAAACAAACAGAATCCAGAATAGCTCCAGTTGCAGGAAAGGTCAAAGAGAACAGGTAACTGTGCATCCAGCACATATACATAAAAGCAAAAGACAATCTGGTAAAATTGGGACATGCAGAAAGAAGGCAAGAGAAAACAAGGGCATCCAACAAAAGAGGTGGATTATTGTGTGAGAAAAGACCTGTGACAGTCAGGCATGAGTATCAAAGAAGGTAGTAGAGTGGTATTGAATAGAAAGAAATAGCGACAGTTGACATGACACCTTAACCCCATGTAGAAAATGGGGAAAAGTGGGTTGCTGATGATCAGTCAGTAACTTACCCCCGTGACTCTTGAACCCATTCATTCAGCCAGGACACCAGCTTCTCAGATATCAGTGGCAGGGGCTTCCATCCAGACTTCCACAAATGCTTTGTGGTACCTTGTAATATACTTCCCTTCAGAACACTTTGATGTAAAAGGCTCAGATTTCTTAAATGGAGTCGGGCAAGACCTTGTCTCAAAAGCCCTTTCCCAGGTTTATCTCCCCAGACCAGGGCCTGAACTCTCTAATGGAAAACCGTAATTGCCCTTAAGTTGAAGAACTGCAAAGCACACCCTTTCTGTCCCTGAGAAGCATTACTATGGTAGCATAACCCCAATCTGTTGCAGCCTGGCATTGATAATGCTCACTGTAACTACTGAAAATACAGAGTGGTAGGTACAGACATTTTAGACATTTCTTCCCCTTGCTAGATGGAATGAGTTAGACTGCCATCACTCCCCCCAAGGATGAGCAGACATCATCTACTCACTCCACTCTCGCTGGGTGGCATCTCCAGCTTAGTACTCTATCCCATAGGTTCATAGGTTCAGTCCGAGGTTTTATTCCCCTGTGCCATGATGCTGGTAGTTTTTGAGATATAGGAAACGTCACTTAATAGTTTGAGAAATGCTTTTAAGTAGAACAGTGTATTTTCCTTCTATTATACATCCTAGTTAATTCAGTGTTATATCAAAGAGAACCCTTGTTGGTCTTCCATTATGTATATTTAGTTATTTTGTGAGATATGGTGTTTTATGATGTTATTTAAGATGCTACATAAGTAGTCAGAGAATTTATGTATATAAATGTTTTCTTTCTTGTACCACCAGCTATCAGCAACCTGACATGTTTAATGACATTGCAATTCCCTAACCTAAAAATTCCAGAATTTTTATTGCATCAAAGCTGAGTGAACTGGCTTCATTAAGTCAAAAATGCTTATAGTCCATTTGGATAAAGTAAAGTAGTAACGTGAAGTTGTTCAATCTCGCCATTCATTCTTACAAATGGGTTCAAAGCCGATCCCTCAGGTTCGAGTCGGCTGCCTTCACAAGCTCAAGGTTTTCGAGTAGCTCGAAGCCAAGTCCCTATCCCATGATGCTCTCTGCCTCACCCCAAATCTAGTTTGCCGTTGGAACAGATCGGAGGTCAAGAGTGGAGCTCGGGCCAGTATTTGATTTTTTTCCGATTTATCTTCGATATTTAGCTATTTGTCAACCGTGTGTTTCTTGGCTATTTAGCCTTAGCTTAATTTCTTTAGGCACTGTTTTAGTCCTTTTATGACTAACATTCTTTGTTATAGAGCGGCTGCTGTTAGGCCTTTCATTGACCACGTTTTAGTTTACCCTATCCTGTTACAGCTGTTTGAAAAGCTAGACATTTTACTGCTTATATATTATCCCGTTAAGAGTGTTGATTCTTAGAATTTTGCTATTATAGCTGTTTGAACTCTTTAGCTATTTTTCCTAGCTAATTACCTTAACTGCTTAGATATTGTTTATGTTAAGAGTGTGCTGTTTGTTGTCTATGCAGTTTACAGTTACATATACATTTCTTTGTAGTGGTTTTTCATAATGGCTGATCAGAAAGAAAAAGGGAGGCAAAAGTCAGGGTTCAAGAAATGCCTTAAGTGCAGACAAAAAATGTCCATTACTGATCTTCATGTAAGTTGTGTGTACTGTCTGGGGGCAGTCCATCTTCAGGAGGATTGCTCCATTTGTCACTCCTTCAGTAGCAGGGTCTTGTTAGAGTGTAGGAGAAAACTAGTGGACAGGGGGGTTTGTTAAAACCTGAATTTCAGGAATTGCTTGACAAGGCTGACCAGACTTCCAAATCTTCGAAAGCTTCTTTGGAGCCGAAGACTTGCTGAGAAGGTGCGGTTGCCGGTTCCACAGCCCTCACAACCGAGCGCCGAGCTTGCTTTTCAGAGCCGGTCCTCGAAACTTTGAAATCACCTATTTTGCAGTTGTGGCTTTGTCGATCCCTTTGACTCGTTCTTCGAGAAGCCTGTCCGATGTGAATGTGGATCAAGTGGTGGCATGCTTCTCCAGAATCCAGCACTAGCCAAATTGTTGTCGGCTCTGGCCCAACTGATTTCGGAGCCGAAGACTGCCTTACCTACTGTGTCTACTCCTCCAAGCTGAGCAGGGCCTTCGAAGCTGGGGGAGGTAAAACCGATGATTGTGGAACCCTCGGAGCCGAGGCCTGTTCGTGCCACTGGCTCCGTCGACTCAGACTACTTTGGTGCCATTCAAGGAGTCTGGGAGCTGACACACTCTGGTCGGCTACGGAGGGGAGAGTCAAACCGAGGGGTTGGTTCCGACTCTTCCTCTCGAAGCTTCAGCACGGATGAGCTCGGCTCCTTCCTCTGGGTCATAGCCCACTGTTTCTGTGCCGGGGAGGATGCCCTCTTCTTTGGAACCGGCTACTTCCTCGCGTCGGAGCAGTGGAGCCTTCGATGCCATGAGAAGAGTTATGTCTTCTAAGGCACCCACTTCATCAGGGCCTTCCTCCTCATCCACAAAAGTGCTGCTTTCTATCTCTGCATCACAGGTCCCTGTAAAGCGTCTAGACCCAGAGCCACAGGTAGCCCCATTGGGTGACCCATGTTCTACTGAGACCTCGCCAGAAGCTCCCACTGATGATGTTCCCAGGAAGAAGCTTTGCAAGAGGAGGCATTTAGACTCCCCACAGGAGTCTGTCATGTCAGACACTGACTTAGAGGAGTCAGAAGGGCCCCCACAGTCCCCCTCAGAGGATATTTCCTTTGCTGATATCCTTGAAATCCTGAGACAGAGGGGTGACTGGCAGTCTGTTGGTCCTGCTGATGATGAGTCGGTGCTTCTGAAGGGCTTTGGGTCTCAACCCTCCACCTCCTGGGTGACTCCACCCTTCAATGAACTAATGGAGTTGGTTGCTCGAAGGGCGTGGGAGTCTCCTGATACTGTGTAACCTGTCCCTCGGAGGCCCAACAAGTTTATTACATCGCCACAGAACAATACGTTTCTTACCAAGGGAGTGCTGGTTGATGCCATGGCAGCTGCCACCAAGAAAGATGTCGGAAACCTCTTCTACTGTCCATCCTCCTGATAGAGATTCCAGGATTATGGACAGGTATGGGAAACGCATTTTTATTTCAGCGACTTTTGCTATGCGATCGCTCAACTATTTGACACATTTTACCTGACTTCAAAGAGATCTCCTTAAAGAGCTTGGAGATACTCTACAGAGTATTAGCTGAAGGCATTCCTGATGAGGTGACATCCCAGCTCAATACCCTTAATTCCATAGTTAACTCGTCCATGCGGCTCATTTCTTATGCAGCCGATGGTATGAGCCTGGCAGCGGGTTCAGCAATAGCTCTTAAGAGACATTCCCGGATGTGCTTATGCTCCTTTGCGGAAGCCTTCAAGTCTTCCTTCGTTAATACCCCATTTGATGGCTCGTCCCTTTTTGGGCCTAAAGTCAAGGAAACCCTCACTAGGTGTGAACAAGATGGAAAGACTCTATCTGTCGTAGGAGTCCGTTTTTCCACCCCTACTAGACCTTACCCCAAAGGGAAAAAGGAAGGAAAAATGTGGTTCCGCAAGTCTCAAGGAGACTTTCAGAATATAGGCTCATAGGTTGGTACTAGGCTATCAGTCCTAGGGCCTATACAAGCCTAGCCATAACAATTCCCTGGCTATTTCTTCCTACACTATTTACTTCCTGGACCCCTGTCTAGCAGGGCAACTGACGTGATCCCCGGGGTGAATTTCCTTTCTCCCATCCAATCTTCAAGGTGCCTTTTGAAGAGGGCCAAAGAGGCACTCACATGCCGTGATCCCCGGGGTGAATTTCCTTTCTCCCATCCAATTGTCAAGGTGCCTTTTGAAGAGGGCCAAAGTGGCACTCACATGTAGTGAACCCCCCTCCAGGGGCAGAAGAGGGGGTAATAATGGAAGACGCCATCCAGGCAGCAGAGGGGGTCTGCAAAACCAGGGCTACAGGGATCAGTTCTTTGGCAAGCCCTACCAGCGCTCCTGAAAGGAGGCCTGACTGTCCTACTCTGGAGGCAGTCAGGGGTCACTTGTCTTTGTATCCAGACACCTGGCTAGAAATTGCAAAATATTCTTGGGTACAAAGCATTATTGCCAGAGGACATGTCATTCTGTTCTCAGAACCTCCCCCTGTACGAAAGAAAATCCCAGACGTTCCACCCAGTCTCAGGGATCAAGCAGCCATAGAGATTCAAAGGCTGCGGGAAAAGAGTCATCCAGCCAGTCCCAGCAGACCAACTAGGATCCGGAACCTACTCCAGATTCTTTAGTTCCAAAGAAAACAGGGGACTGGAGGCCCAACTTGGACCTCAGCAGACTCAACACTTTTGTAAAGAAGAAGTTCCGGATGGTCACGCTTCAGTTGATTGTTCCGTTTCTAGGCACAGGCGATTGGATGTGCTCTCTAGATCTCAAGGATGCGTAGTCTCATATCAAAATGGCCAGACTATCCAGAGATCACCTGCGTTTCCGGCTGGGAGCCAGTCACTATCAGTTCCGAACACTGCCCTTTTGTCTCACAACAGCCCCCAGAGTGTTTACCAAATGCATGGCAGTTGTTATGGCTCACCTGAGGCATCTAGAATTCCGAGTGTTTCCATACCTGCACGACTGGCTCCTCACCGCCACCTCCAGGCCTCAACTAGTTCAATCCAGGGATCACACTCAAATCTGTGTTCTCAGTTAGGAATAACTATAAATTTTGACAAGTCTGCATTGTCACTATTGCAGCGTATTTCCTTTATCGGAGCAGACTTAGACACCACCACCACCATGGTAAAATTGCCACTGGAAAGAATAGTCACTCTTTGACAACAGGTATCAGACATTCTGACAATCAAAAAAGTACCAGCCTGTCAAGTGTTGAAACTACTAGGCACTATGGCAGCAACTCTAATAACAGTTCCTCTAGGGCATATGCACATGAGAATACTTCAGTGGTTACTCTTCACCCAGTGGTCTTACCAACAACTTCCGATGTCATTCTTAATAATGATTACAGATTCATGCAGAAAGGATCTTCAATGGTGATTGACCAGCCATCATGTAACAGTAGGTCGTCCATTTGTTCTCCCCCCACCATCAGCCACGGTGACCATGGATGCTTTTCTGATAGGGTGGGGGGGGGGGCTTTTTCAGGGAAGAAAAGCCCAAGACACCTGGTCAGAGACAGAGTCACAATTGCACATCAATGTCCTGGAGATGAGAGCAGTACTTTTGGCGTTGCAGTGCTTCCAAGACTCTCTTCCTCTGGGAACGATTGCAATTCAGACCGACAATATGTCATTAGTCTGGTATATAAACAACAAGGGGGAACTAAGTCTTATCCCCTATGTCGAGAGGCCCTAAGAGTCTGTCAGTGGGCTGTATCCACCGGGCGCTTTCTGATAGCGATGCACATCCTGAGGAAATCCAATGTGATGCCCCACGAGTGGTCCCTCAAAGAGTACGTAACGGAGATGATTTTCTGCAGATGGGGCCAGCCTTGCTGTGACCTGTTTGCATCCACCATGAATGCCAAATGCAGAAGCTACTTTTCATGAATCCCTCACCAGGGGAAAACCCAGGGGAGTCTCTCGTACACGCTTGGCCCCTGGGATTGCTATATGCATTTCCACCAATTCCCCGATTCCGAAATTTTTGCAGAAAGCAAAAGCCCTGGGGAGGACTGTAATTCTGATAGCCCCATATTGGCCTCGGCAGATTTGGTTTTCCTTCCTTCGACTCTACCAACTAGAAGAACCTTGGATTCTGGACACAGTTCCAGATCTACTGACACATTCGTCAGCGGCTCTTCATCCTTCACTTCATTCCCTCAGATTGACAGCTTGGCTGCTCCGATTTCCAACATAGCCAGGTCCCACAATCTTTCCTTGGAGATGCAGCATATCCTTGTATCCTCACATAAAGCGTCAACCAGAAAGTTATATGCCAGCAAATGGAAGTGGTTTGCTTTCTGGGCTTCTCAAAATGATATTGACCCGTACGTCACCCCAGATGCTAGCATTTTAGAGTTTTTGACTAAGCTTTTCAATGAAGGTGCTGCGGCTGCTACCATACGTGTTCATTTAGCTGCAATTTCAGATTTTCACTTCGGAAGGTTCTAATCTTATGTCTCCCAAGTTATGTAGAGCCTTCTTAAAAGGAACCATGCATCTTAGACCACCAGTTAGACAATCGTTCACTCCCTGGAATCTAAATTGTGTTCTATCTAAGATTATTCTTCCTCCATTTGAGCCTGCATCCTCATGCCAACTAAAATTCCTGTCTTGGAAAATCATCTCCTTGGTGGCCATTACATCAGCTTGTAGAGTGTCCAAACTTCAGACCTTATCAATTAAACCCCCATATTTGGTTTTTCACCCTGACAGAGTGTCGCTCAGGACTAACCCTTCCTTCCTTCCAAAGGATTGTTCAGAGGCAACTCTAAAGCAGACTATTGAACTCCCTACCTTCTTCAATAACCATTCCAACAAGTTGGAGTATATGTTGCATAAACTTGACGTTCACAGACAACTCAGATTTTATTTGGATAGAACAAAAGAATTTAGAAAATCAGAATAACTTTTTGTCTCTCATGCTGATACCAAGAAATGGGGCTACCTGTGTCCAAAGTTACTCTTTCCAAATGGTTGACTGATTGCATAAAATTTAAATATTCTTCTGTGAACTAACCGTTAAGACCATAGCATGAAAACTCATTCCACTAGGGCTGTTTCTACTTCTTCAGTTTATATGGCTAGACTGCCGTTGGACACAATATGTGCAACTGCCACTTGGTCTAAGCCACATACCTTCATTACGCATTACAGTGTAGATAAGGCCTCCAGGGACAGGGCTTCCTTTGGTTCCACTGTCCTCCGGAATATACTCCCGTGAGCCACCCAGGATGAATGGTGCCTGGGACGCTAACCATTTGTAAGAATGAATGGCGAGATTGAACAACTTCACATAAAGAAGTTATGCATTTACCATAACGTTCCATGTGAGTTGTTCATCTCGCCTTCATTCTTGCATTCCCACCGCCTTCCCCCTCCAGGCTTCTCGAAGAACGAGTAAGAGTTTTTGTGGTCTGGTGGGTCTTGTTATACTATTTCTTACACCGGCTGGAGTAATGTTCAGATGTTTCTTATATTGTACATGTTGGGATCAGCAAACCAAATCTGAAGCGAGGCATAGAGCATCATGGGATAGGGACTTTGCCTCGAGCTACTCGAAAACCTCGAGCTTGTGAAAGCGGCCGACTCGGAGCCGAGGGATCGGCAACCCATTTGTAAGAATTAAGGCGAGATGAACAATTCATATGGAACATTGTGGTAAATACATAACTTATTTATTTATTTTTTTTCTACAAGTGTTAAGAGCTATTTGGCTGCAGTGTGTTGAAGTAACTAATTAGAGTGTAGGTAATTCTTTCAAGATTATTTTAGAGTCTAAGAAATGTAATTCGTACTTTTGTATCATAAAGTATATGGAACTCTAGGTAAAATCTCCAGAATGTCACTGTTCTTTTCAATGTTAAGTCACAAAACATTTTGAAATTGGCTTTTGTTCATTGTTATTCACATTGGAGTTTAACAACCTGCATTGTTTAAGGTTTTGTTATTAAACTGATCCTGAATGTGTAGAGCCTTCTACGCTATCCTTGTCAAAGGGAGGACTGAACTAAAAATGGTTACTTGCAGAAACTGAGACCTCTTTTTCTTTCTACAACTTTTCCCCTATGTTATACACAGTGCTGTTTAGAAGTGGATGAGTGGTGGACATACTGTCAACAAGCCACATTTTATTGACTACCAAATGTAAATGCTTTCCAAATACAAGATGGAGTGCTAATTGACTATCATATTTAGTAGTCACATTAAAGCTGTTAGTGTTGAGGTGGATTATCTCTTGTATACTTTTTCTCTTTAGGCCAAAAGTGGGCGTTATGTAAGAACTAAATGTGGTAAATAGTTTAGCCTAATGGCCTAACAGGAGAATGCCATCTTCAGAAAAATTAGTTCAATCTCTGCTCATCTTTTGCCAGTGAGTAAAGCATAGAATCAATAGTTGTAGGCACCGTTGCCTTGGCTAGTTGCGAAGTTCAGAAACAGTGTCCTGCACATTACACATTGCTTATGTTCTTTATTGGAATGGTTATTCTATTCAAGTTAAAAATGTACAGACCAGTTTCGGTCACAAAGACCTTAATGTATAAAACATTCACCTGAAACTACCACTTAAGTGATATTTACAACAGCGTATGATCACAAAATCTGCCATAATGGAATGGAAACATCTAGAAGTAGCAATCTAGTGTCACCCTACATGCAAAAATATAATAAATATTATAAAATATGAGTATAGTTTACTTCATAATATTACAGAATGAGTCTCATCCACTTGGTTAGATTCCTTTTGATAAGTATGAAGAAGGTGGGATCTTACTGAGGATGTATCCTTCAAAAGATCATCTGTTAATCTGGGCAGAGTAACAAGCTGTACTTTGCTGTCATTGAGAAGTTGTTTAAGTGTTTAGACTGACATGAGCAGTAACACCTTGAAAATCTGGCATTTAACTAGCTAGTTCTGAAATATCCTAAATGTTAACTGTTGAAAAAGTGGTAATGGTTACTATGAGTCTAGTCTTGATGGAGCACGTTCCAACTGTATAACCTTAGGGCCACCTGTTACCAAGATGTTTTCCAGCAGAAGTACCTGAGAAGTATCTGAAAAAGATTTCTTTGTCTCAGAATACTACCTTGTTTCATTTAATTGGAAGGCCATCTGTTTGATTTAATGGAGCCTGCTGTTTGCACTCCCATACTTTAAACCTATCCACACCGTTTGCTTAGACATGGTCAAGGCCTACTGTACCACCCCATATGCAAGTATTTTTAATCAACTTACCTAACTCATCATAAACTCGGTGAATATTCCAATGGAAGGCTAATTGACTCACTGATAGAATTATACAGTGAAGGTCAGGGGGTACCTTTCAAGTTAGATGAAAGTCACAAATGATGTCCCACAGAGCTGTGTTCTGGGCTGCCTTCTGTTTGGTCTCTACTTCTGTGATATAAAGGCAGAACACAAAGGATCATTGCCAACTTAATTTGCTGATGACTATAAGGTGGGTGCAGTTGTGAAATCCCCATCTGACTCTGGTTCTCCAGCAAAGGGTAGATCAGACTAATACTTGGTATGCCAGTGATGGGCTTTCCCTTAGTGCCAAAAAATGCAGTATAATTACCTTTGGGAAACCCAGTACCCCCACCTCATACTGTATGAACTATACTTTCTTAAAACTGACACAGTTGTTAACTTTTATTGATAATGAGCTTTCTTTCATCCACTATGTCTGTTGATGTTATAAAATCATTGTCTCTCACAACTTGTTTTGGGGTGTTTGAAATACTTTATTCATCTCTTATTAACCTGGCATAGTATTTAATGTCCTTTTTGGCATGCACCTCTGTAAGTAGCTAGGCCAACTTGAAAGGTCTCAGAGATTCCTCACAAAGAAGAAGATCATAGGACTAGACAACCTAAATTATCTGTAGAGATAAGCAAAACCAAGCCAAGCTTTTACATGAAGTTTAAGGTATCACACAGTGAAAACTGTAGCTTGGCTTGGTTTTCCTTGTAGTTTTTACTAACTGTTTGTCTGCGTGACCCTTTTACTCTTTGTTCTGGTTATTAGAGTAATTCGATTTATGGAGGATAAAGTAGAGTAACTAAGCACTTGCACTGTGCTTGAGTTAAAGGATGATGTGATTTAAGTTTGGTCTGGACTGTGGTATATGAGCTTAGGTGTAAGTTTTTGTGGAAGTGATTCCCGTAGTTTGGTTCTTGGAAGGGACAAGCTGTGCAGTTGTTAAGGCCCATGTCTTTACTGCCACATTGACAGCAGTGGCTTGTACAATGGGTACATAATGCAGTACATCCTGTTTTTCATATAGAATCCTGTTAGACATCATACAAAGTAATTCTGTAACCATGTTCAAAACCAGAGACAACAAATGGATAAAGAGACTGTAATTCCACATGTAAGGTATGTGGGAGCAATCTACTTACTAGGAGAAGATGTGGCTAAGCTTCTCAGTATATAAGCTTAGTGTCAACATATGAATCTAAGTAATGCAGAAGATACTGAATTTAAAAGAAACAAGAGGAAAACTCAGGGCAAGCAGACCTTTTACTGTAATTTAACTGTTGAAACAGTATAGGGAATGTTAGTAATCCTAAGAAGAAATAAGTCAACAATTGTATTTGTCTTAAGCAGAGAGTAGGAATGACCCTCTGAACCTGGAGTACGTCATCTCTGCATGAAGGGTTAACTTGTAAAGATGAACTAAGAAATCATAGTAAGACACTGGGTTATATCATACTTGTTTGTCTTTACTCTGATGGAATTTCCGATTTCAGTAATATACTAGTGCCTGGCACATCTTTATCCTTTCTCAGTGCAACAGATGGTTGTTAATGAACATAAGACCGTCTTTACATTGTATCATGTGACAATCATCTGTCATGCTATAGAGAATATAGTTGTGAAAGATCTTCATTTAGATTAAGAAAACTGGTGCAAAGTAGAGAATGCTTTGTAACTATCTGGCACTTAATAGTATGATTAGTAAATGTTACACACACACAAAAAGCTACAGTATTAATTTTACTACTGATCATAAAAGTGTGGGTTGAATTCAACTGCCCAAGCCTCACAGAAGAAATCCCAAATAAATTTCATGGAAGTAAAAAGAAATTGTTGAACTTATGCAAGAGTTCAAGAGGTAGAGTAGAGATGGAAATTGCAAATCACAAAGGAAAATATAAAGTCAGCAAAAATATTTTGCAATTAGCTGACCATTACTCAACATATAGCAGAATTGCACCCAGCAATGGCATCCTTTTTATAAACTGTAACTGTATTAAAATAAGGGCACATACCGTTGAGGGATGGGAGACCAACCTACCAGAGCAATGCATATATATATATATATATATATATATATATATATATATATATATATATATGGGTCTACTTCAAAACATCTAAAACCTATAACATCTAATTTCATAACATTGAGACCAGAACATCTAAAACCCATAACATCGAATTTCGTAACATCTAACTCTACAAATCGCAAGAAGATAACATCCTCTCCGCATATAACGACACAAAACTACCAAATACACTTTTTACTACGTTTCTGCAGGGGGGCAAGCCCCCTGCACCCCCCCGTAAATTAAATATACCAACTCCAAGATAGCACTACAGCGGGGAAAAGTTAATTTCCTAACCCCACTGTATCAAGCCCCTCTGCAGAAACATAGTAAAAAGAGTGTTTGGTAGTTTGGTGTCATATGTATAGGGGATGTTATTTTCATGTGAGTTATAGTGTTAGATGTTATGAAATTCGATGTTAATTGGTTTTAGATGTTTGGGGTTTTAGATGTTCTGGTCTCAGTGTTATGAAATTAGATGTTATGGGTTTTAGAGGTTTTGAAGGGGACCTGTGTGTGTGTGTGTGTGTGTGTGTGTGTGTAATATATATATATATATATATATATATATATATATATAATATATATATATATATATATATATATATATATATGTGTGTGTGTGTGTCTGTGTGTGTGTGTGTGTATATATATATGAGTATATATATATGTGTATATATATATATATATATATATCTCGAGACTTTCTCTTCAGAAAGTCGTACTTCATATGGCTGAGACCATATGATCGACTTTCCAAAAAGTCGAAATACCCAAAACCAAAATTTGCATTTTTGTAGGGGAGACATGCCCCCCCCATACACCCCTTGCATATTATGTATATCAGCTCTTCAGATCGCACTACAGTGGAGAAAAGGGTAAAATCTGATGTTGTGGGTCTTCATTCTTGACTAGTGGGTTTTAGTTCCGACCCTCTGAACCGACTTTGCCGTTATATCAAGTGTGCACCAACCAGAAACTCTTAAGCAAAGGCTACCCATACTGCCTCTAATCCCTTCCTTTCAGATCTCATTTGCCGCGTAGAAAATTGGATGCGTAAGCCATGCTCTCAGCTGAGTGCTAAAGTTTTTCATATATATATTCTCTAATTCTTTAATTCATTGCCTTCTCCGTAATTATTGATGTGTTTTTTGGTGTGAGTGTTTATATGTTCCTTCTTCCAAACTCTACTTACCATCATTGGTATAGGCACTTCCCTTCCCTTTACCTCTGGTAAATTCTTCAGTACCATCGCTGGTATTCTTATTTTCCCTCCTTTCTTCCTTTTACCCTGTTGGGGGTAATTTTTCTAACTACTATTGTTGGTACATCCCTTTAAAAAAAAAACGTACCCTGTACTTTTCTGTTAGAGAGTGTGTGTGTGTGTGTGTGTGTGTGTGTGTGTGTGTGTGTGTGTGTGTGTGTGTGTGTGTGTGTGTGTGTGTGTGTGTGTGTGCATGCCCTCTTGTTGTTTTTTGAAAGATAGCAGAAAAATAAAAAGGATCCACAGGGTTCAGGCAGTGTGAATAATGTGGCAGAATGATCCCCAACTCCGATGGGCATCTTTCATGTGTTTATTGTTTGGGGGTGCCACATTTGGAAATACAACTGCTGTGTGAACTCTGCAAGGGTTTCAGTGCTCGAACCCTTGCAGAGAGGAGTAACAAACTTATCCTCAAGGGGCTGCTAAAATGCCCTTTTAACGAGGCTTTGTCTGAGACTTGAGATATCCAAGTCTCCCAGAAAGGAATCCTAGAAAAGGAGTCACTGTTCCTACACTGCCTAAAGTGCATGAAGCTAAATATTCTAAGGCCCAGGTGCCCGACTCATCCATCGGAACAGAGGCCCAAGATACCGAAATCTGCACCAATTTCTGCTGCGGCACCAAAGCTTGTCACATCACCCACGATGCCGTGGAACTGAGCTTGTCATGGTACCAGTGATACTCTCGACACCAACAATAGTCTCCCCAAGCATTCTGGTTACTTCCTCACCTGCAAAACAAATTATTGGTCAACCGACCATGGTGCTGAAGGTCGAGAGTACACCCAGGACTCTAGGTACCCCCCATCTATAGACCCCTTCTTGGGTTAGCACTTAAGTCCATTTCTTGAAAGGCCAGAATCGCCCTCTGGTATGTCAGTCTGTTCCACCAGGAGCCTTTCAGAGCTTGATGGAGTCAGATTAGTGGATCAGATCTTGGTGGCCAGATGCCTTCCTGCCCCCTCTAGGACCTTTCTCCCATCCAGAGCTGAGGGTTACTCTCCCAGGACACCCACTTATCTTCCTCTTTCAACCTCTCCGCAGGTCATGGAACTCTCAACTTTGACGTTCTCAGTGTCAACTACAGTGCTGATGGTGGATCTCACCTTGGTTCCGGAACCGACTCCGTGGTCTGTGGCTGCATCGGAGCCGACACACCCACGGGACCGTGATTTGGTGCCAGCTCCGATTTTTTTCGATGGCGCTGTCTATGGTTCCTTGTGTCCTGGTAGTTGAGTCCTCTCACGGCTCCTACTCTGGAGTTGGGCTCATCAGAGCGGGGTGTGACCCCAGTTCCGAGATTCTTTCTCAATTCCAGGCTCCCATCCCTCTTCAGGTGGGCCTGCCTTCCAGATTATGGAGAGCGCCCTGGCCTCAGCAGGCTCACATTTGACACCATTCCCATCAGAGTGTCACATGTATCCTCTGGCTCACAGCTGTCATAATCTGTTACCTTTGGGCAGCAGGCACAAGAGCAGCAAGACACCCTGTTGCAGGGTCCCCTCTCTTTGGAGTCCTCCTCAGATCTTGCCCTGAGGAGCCACCCCGTAAGCGATCATGTAAGAAGAAGCACCTGTATTCTCCAGAAGAATCTGTTACTGAGGATGCAGATTTTGATGAAGGGGAAGTGTCCCCTCGGTCACCCCCTGAAAATGCCTCCTTCAGAGACATCCTGGAAATTTTAAAAAAGAGGGGTGATTGGAAGTCCACAAACACATCCTCCGAGGAATCTGTTTTCTTCCAGGCTTTTCGTGCCTGGCCATCTACTTATTGGGTGACCTCACCTGCTGATGAACTGGTCAAACTCATCATGCAGTGTGCGTGGAAGGCTCCTGATACTATAGAGCCAATTCCCCAGAGACTGGACAAAATTCTTTCTGGGCCCGAGGATCAGCCTGACTGGTCGAAAGGTCTAGCAGTAGATGCCATGGTGGTGGTGGCTGCCACAAAATAGGAACTCGCTAAGGAGAGTCCAGCTGTCCATCCTCCAAACTGAGAGTCCCAGACAATGGAGAGGTTTGGGAAGCAGATCTTTGCTTCATCGACCTTCACCATACATTTCACCAGATTACAAAGGGATCTGATAACTGAGCTTTCAGAGACATTAGCAGGAGCAGTGTCTGCCGTGGTCCGTGATAAGGTTGTTTCCCAGCTTGCCACCCGAAAGTCTATCTCCAACTCATCCATGTGGCTTGTTGCACATACAACCGAAGGGACATCCAGGGCAGCAGGTAAAGGCGTTGCTATTAGGCATCACACCTGGATGCACTTGTGACTTTGCGGACCCCTTTTAGTCTTCCTTTATCAATGCTCCTGTTGATGCTTCGTCATTATTTGGCCCAAAAGTTAGACTCACATTAGCTATGTGTGAGAAGGATGGAAAGACCTTTTCTGCTGTGGTTGTGCATTTTTCTTCTCAATGACCTTACTCCAGGAATTCCAGGCATGGAAAGATGTGGTTCAGAAAGTTCCAACGGCCTTTTTGCGACACACTTGGCGAGTATTCTTCCCGGGGCAGAGGGGGGGATCTCTTCAGGAAGATGCCCTTCCCCCGTAGCACACAGTAACATTGGACTCCTGGGTGCAGACAATAATTACCAGAGGTTACCATATCCCCTTTAGTCTTTATCCCAGACCACAAAGGTGAATACCCTATGTTCCACTAAGTCAGAGGGGTATAGCAGCATTTGAAATCCAAAAGCTGCTTCAAAAAAGAGTCACTCAAACCATCCCACCAGACCAAATAGGATCCAGATTTTACTCATCATTCTTTTTAGTGCCAAAAAAGACAGGGGACTGGAAGCCAGTCTTAGACCTCCATGTACTGAACAAGTTTGTTCAACAGACAAAAGTCTGGATGGTCACAGTTCAGTCTGTCCTTCCCTTTCTGGAGAAAGGAGATTGGATAATCGCCATGTATCTTAAGACACGCATTCCCACATAAAAATGGACAAATGCTCCAGAGGATACCCCCGCTTCCATCTAAGAGCCAGTCATTACCAATTTCGAGCACTGCCTTTGGGCTCACCACAGCATCCATGGTGTTCACCAAATGCATGGCAGTGGTAGCAGCTCTCTTAAGGCTACAGGGATTCAGTGTGTTTCCATATTTAGACGACTGGCTCCTCACCGCCCCTACCAGGCACCTGCGGCTTTCCACCTTGGACTCCGTTCTAAGGCTTGCAGAGTTCTTAGGCATCTCAATAAACAAGGAAAAGTCAAAACTCTCCCCCACACAGGACATAGAATTCATTGAAGCAAGACTAAACACAAAATCCTGCATGGCTGCTTTTCCACTTTGCAAACTGGAGAAGTTGAGGTCACAACTTCAGGTGGTACTTTCTCAAGACAAAGTTCTGGCATGCCAAGTCCTACAGCTCCTTGGGTCCATGGCAGCGACAATTACCTTAGTTCCTCTGGCAAGATACCACATGAGGCTGCTTCACTGTCTACTAGCATCACAGTGGTCAATGTTAACTTATCCAATGTCCCACCCAATCAGAATAACCAGCTGGTGCAAGCAGGATTTATATTGGTGGATGAAGCCAGAAGACAAGTTATGGAGCTGCCCCTTTCCCCCTCTCAGCCTAAGGCCATAGTGACCACGGATGCATCCCTGATAGGGTGGGGTGGGAGGGCATTTTCAGGCCAATTTGCATATCAACATCCTTGAACTGAGGGCAGCTCTGTTAGCGTTGCAAGCATTCCAATCTGCCCTCCCTTCAGGGACAATTGCTGTTCAACATGTCAGTAGTCTGGTACATGAACAAATGGGAGGGAACCAGATCCCTACCCTCTTTGTCGGGAAGCCTTAAGAATTTGGCAATGGGTGTTCGCCTCCAACCGCTTTCTGATAGCAGTGCACATTCCGGGGAACTCCAACGTGATTGTGGACAAAGTGAGCAGATCCATTCTCCTGCCTCACAAATTTAAAGTTGGTCTTACAGAGTTTGGTCCATCAGCCTTTTGAGCAAGCAGCCACCTGTGATATCAAATTTTTATGTTGGAGAAAACTATTCCTGGTCACCATCACGTCAGCCAGGAGAATCTCAGAATTGCAGGCTCTGTGTGTAGAACACCAGTGTATCATTTTTCACAGAGAGAGAGTATCACTCAGAACTGTTCCCTCCTTTTTGCCTAAAGTAGTGTCAGATTCCAATATTAATCAATCCATACATCTACCAGTTTTCTTCCCAGATTTCTCAAACAAGGGAGAATATTGTTTACATTTGTTGGATGTACACAGACAATTATATTTTTATTTGGATAGAACAAAATCTTTTAGAAAATTGAAGCAGTTGTTTCTGTCCTTTTCAGGTACTAGACTGGGCAAATCAGTTTCAAAAGTTACTCTGTCAAAATGGTTGAGAGATTGCACCACTTTTATTTATCAACAAAATAAGCTGGATTTATCAATAACAGTTAGGGCCCATTCTACCAGATACATTTCCACTTCAGTAGCCTTTCATTCCAGAGCTTCTATGGATGTCATATGTGCAGCCGCAACTTGGGCTACCCCCCCCCCCCCCATACCTTTATCACTCATTACAAATTGGATATGGTCTCCAGGGGAAGAGCATCCTTTGGCTCTATGGTGCTCAGGAATATCCTTCCCTAAGGTCTCCCAGGGCATAAAGTAGCTAGGGGACTCTGTCCCAACAGTCAAGAATGAATGAAGATTGACAACATCAGTTAAAGAAATTATGTTCTTACCATAACATTCCATCTGTGTTGTCGATCTTCATTCATTCTTGACATCCCACCATCCTACCCCCTCCAAAAGACTCCTGGAGATTTGGAACTAGTCCTGGGGTCCTAATAGGGTTGTTGCTCAGACAAAGCTTCCATGATTTTCTACTTTATGGGCAAAACTCTATCTGAAGGGAAGGGAGGCAGTATGGGTAGCCTTGGCCTGGCCTGAGAGTTTCTGGCTGGCGCGAGCTTGATATAACGGCCAAGTTGGTTCTGAGGGTCTGAACAGAAATGCAACAGTCAAGAATATGCATATATATATATATATATATATATATATATATATATATATATACACATATGTGTGTGTGTGTGTGTGTGTGCGCGCGTACAAACATATATGTGTGTGCGAATGTATAATTTATAAAAATATAAGTCTGTCAGTTCCATTA
The DNA here is from genome assembly GCF_019279795.1 of Protopterus annectens. Lineage (NCBI taxonomy): Eukaryota > Metazoa > Chordata > Ceratodontiformes > Protopteridae > Protopterus > Protopterus annectens. The sequence continues at coordinate 1,187,209,343 of NC_056739.1, forward strand.
GTATTTTCATTATTAAACTCCACTCATCCATGCCACATTCTTTGTTTTTCATGCAAAAGAAAGAAAATAAATGTTGCCTTTCATACCTGTGCAAGTTAATACATAGGAAACTCTGGAAAGAAACTTCTTATCTTCATTGTTGGCTGATTTCGCACTGACAGATGTACTGATTTACTTACCTTGCACCGTCTCTCACACACAAACACTTTCTTCCACCAATTTCACAATCATATACACGTGTGTGTACACAAGAGACATTATTGCAGAATTCACGCACTTAAAAGCTTCATGTATATGCACATGCAGGTCTACTTTGTTTCGGTGAATCTCATTTCACTGAATTTCATTTCGCCTTGGCCACTTCACTGAAAAGTAAAATTACTGAAAACTCCTTTCACTGAATCTCATTTCACTGAACTGCAGTTAGTATATATGGTACTTTGTAGAGTACTTTAAGGCAAGTAAAAGGTATATGCCCTATCCCCCACTGTAGTGTGATCCTGGAGTTAGTATATATAGTTAAAGGGGTGTTTGGCGCGTAACCCCCCACTTAGTTTGAGTACATATTGTCTTTTGGAGAGAGTCATTGGTGGTGTAACTCTGCATGTCTATTGTTTAAAATGTATTGTTTTGAAGTTTTTGGTAAAATACAATATAAAACAAACAAGATGAGGGTCTACGCCCCCCACACCCCCCTAACTGCAGTTCAGTGAAATGAGATGTTCTTCATCTCACATTGCTGCAGTCCTTACACTTGGGTAGTCCGCTGTCCTCGGTCGGCCCGAATATCAAAGTATAAGGCTGACGTCGGTCAAGGCGCATTTGACTGACATCAGGACTTCAGGGTACAAATGCGCATGACCGACGTCATATCCTCAGTCTTTTTTGCCGCATGGTCCGATGCAGAAGCAGTATTGCAAGTGCCGGTTGGCGTTCTGAAATTTTTCGTTTTCGGAGTTTCAGACCGAGTCAAAGTTGGCTAAGTACCCCGTTGGGGGAATATTTTAGTTTTTTCTTGCCTCAGTGGTTTACCGGATGTCAGAAAAAGTGAATAATTGTATTTCTTGTGGGAAACAGATACCGCATAGAGACTATCATACCTTGTGTATTCCTTGTTTAGGGCCTGAGCACGACGTTGTTGGGTGTCGCTCTTGTGCTAGATTTAATAAGCGCACTATAAAGAGGAGATTAGATTGTGCCAGGTTAGTCTTTGGGAAGCGGTGCAATTACAAAATGCCGTCGGATGCTCCGACGCCCGCTTCTTCGAAGAAGCGCAAGGACAAAGCAGTGAAGCCTAGGCTAGAAGAACCGTCCGTACCGGACGCCGGTTCTTTAGAGGTGTCGGTGGAGCCGGTGGTTCCACCGGAGGTTTCTTTGGGATCCCAGGGAGAGACCTTGTTATTGCAGGATGTGGCCTCTCAGGAGGCAGGCCAGGGTGATGGGGCTTCTCAGGTTACTATACTCCCCTCCTGCCTAGGGTGGTTAGGCCCTCTCCTTCTGTTTCCAAGGCTTCTCCTAGAGGCAGGCCAGGTTTAGCTTCAGTTGGTGTCACCCCTAGTTCTTCTGGAATTGTGCCCAAGAAGCATATGCTTAAAATGGCAGAAGATTTGATTACTTTGATTAGGGGTTCTTTGCCCCCTCCTGATAAGAGACCTAGGGTGGAGCCTGAGCTAGGGAGTTTTGAGCAGGCTTCGGATGTTTCAGAGTCTTGCTGAAGACTTGCAGGAGTACTCTCCTTATTCTGATTCTGATGTGGATGATTCTACTCCTTCTGCTTCTCCTCCTGAGGATTTTTCTTTTTCAGAAACTCTTCATTCCATGAGGGAGCATTTTAAGTGGGAAGGTCAGGACTTCTCTGATTCCAGGAAAAGGCTTAGGGAATTTTGTTTTACCCCAACATAGGCCTTTGGCTATACCTCCTGTTTTGGATGTAGTGGAAGATGTTTTTACAGAGGCTTCTCTTAATCCTGATTCTTTGCCTCCTGCTCCTGTTAAACCGGATAGATATTACAGGGTGCCTGAAGTTCATAAGTATCTTTTTAAGAGTCCGAGGGCAGACCCAGAAACTGTTAGCCAGGGGCCTAAAGGTGTTAAGGCTTCTGTTGTCAAGAATCCGGTTCCTGCAGATAAAGAAGCCAGGGCCTTGCATAGATGGGGAAAGAAAGTTTATACTTCTTCCACTCTAGCTATGAGGGCTTTGAATTGCCAGTTTCACATGTTAAAATACCAAAACTATCTCCTTTCACAGTTGAAGTCTAAGGTTGATGCTCTGGCGGAAGGTATTGATTGTAAAGAGTTACAAGATTTAGTACATGTTTCTGAACAGGTGGGTAAGCATTCTTTGCAATGTGGTTTTGATGCTGTACAGGCCTCGTCTAGGGTGGCTGCCACTGGGTCAGTTCTTTGCAGGCACGCCTGGCTGAGGGATCAAAATTTATCTGACCATGTTAAAACAAGGATTTTAGATGCTCCTTTACAATCTGATGTGTTGTTTGGTTCTCCTGTTGAGGCAGTTTTAAAGAAAATGGAAGACAAGGCTAAGTCTATGCAGACTGTTAAAGATTTTTTGCAGGTTCAGCCTCCAAAGTTTAGTAGGAATTGGCCTGCTAAAGGGTGGACGTATCCTTCTTATGATTCCCAGTCTAGGGGTAGATCTAGACGTGGTAGGGGCAGAGCTCAGGGCTCTTTCAGGCCTAGAACAGGGAGTTCTCCTGCACAGTCTTCAGGTGAGGGCAGGGGTCAGTCCTTTCGTAAACAGACCCAATGACCTACCTTTTCAGCTGCCAGAGCCTTCTCGTCTGGCAGCACCTTTGGGAGGAAGGTTGGCACTTTTCAAAGAAAATTGGAGTTTAATTACCCAAGACAGATGGGTATTGGATATCATACACCAAGGTTACAGGTTTTATTTCCATACCTTGCCTCCTTTCAGAGGCATGCCAGACGTTCCTCCTCAACAAAGAATAGAGGCTCACAAGCAAATTTCTCTGTTACTTCAACTAGGGGCCATACAGCCGGTCCCTATGCCAGAAGTGGGCCTAGGATTTTATTCTCGCCTGTTCCTAGTACCAAAAAAGGGGAACACGTGGAGACCAATTTTGGATTTATCTATCCTCAACACTTATCTGGACATTCCCAAGTTCAAAATGTTGACGTTACAACAGCTTTTACCTCTGCTGGGCAAAGATCATTGGATGGTAACTTTGGATCTCAAGGAGGCTTACCTTCATGTTCCTATCAGACTAAGTTGCAGGAAGTATCTGCGTTTTGAGCTGGGACTTCTCACTATCAGTTCTCTGCATTGCCCTTTGGCTTATCTACTGCGCCCAGAGTGTTCACGAAAGTTCTGGCTCCAATGATAGCTTTCTTCAGGCTAAGAGGAATACAGATCTATCCTTATTTGGACGACTGCCTGATTCTGGCTCAAGGAAGGGAAGAGCTTCTTCATCATTTGGAATATGTGATAGCAGTGCTAAGATGCCTGGGGTATTCTGTGAACGAAATAAAGTCCAGTCTAGTACCCTCTCAGGACATGTGCTTTCTGGGTGTAAGACTGAATACAGCATCCCAGATGGCCTTTTAACCCCGGACAAACAAAAGAGTCTTTCCCTTTACTTCCATCAACTATCTCATCAGTCCGGGCTGACTGCAAGGACAGTCCTTCAAGCCTTAGGGTTCATGGCATCTTGTATTCTGGTGCTTCCCAATGCCAAACTGCATATGAGGAAGCTGCAATGGTATCTCAAAATGTATGGACACAGCACTGCCAGGATCTGGACACTGTCATTCAAATAATACCTTGCATTCAAAAGGAATTTTTGTGGTGGGCTCAGGAATGTCACCTAAACAAGGGACTCTCTGTGACCCGGCCAGAGGCGAGTCAGATTTTAACGACAGATGCCTCAGACAAAGCTTGGGAGCTCATCTAAATGGAAAGTGGATACAAGACAAGTGGCCTGCCAGACTACAACATCTACATATCAACCTGAAGGAGATGTTAGCAGTCCAGTTTGCATTGATAGCTTTCAAGGATTTACTTCTTCCAGGGCAGGTGTTGATTCTAACAGACAACACAACTGTCATGTGGTACATCAACAAGCAAGGGGAACGATTCTTATCCTCTATGCAGGCAAGCAATGATTTTGTGGGAGACTGCTCTCAGTTTACAGCTCAATCTTCAGGCAAGGTTTCTGCCAGGAGCACAGAACTCCTTAGCAGATGTGTTGAGCAGACAATTATGGATCCCCACGAGTGGAAATTGGATCCTCATGTATTTCAGAAATTGACAGTGTCATGGGGAACTCCAGACATAGATCTGTTCACTTCTCCACTAAACCATCAGCTGCCAAAGTTTTGCACAAAAGGTTTCATCCCACAGCTTGGAAAGTGGATGCTCTTTCTTTCAATTGGAGCAATCTTCATGTGTATGCCTTTCCACCTCTGCCTCTCCTCCCAAAGGTACTTCTAAAGGTCAGACAAGACAAGCCAAGGATGATTTTAATAGCTCCAGATTGGCCTCGACAGCACTGGTACCCATTACTGAGAAGTCTGGTACGGAAGCCTCCATGGCCTTTGCCTTCGATTCCACACCTGTTGTCACAGGACAGCCATTTGCTCAATGTCAAACTTCACTCTCTTCACCTAACAGCCTGGCATATTCTGTTTTGAACCATAGAGGGTCTCAACTTCCACAACAAGTTTTGAATGTGATTTTGGAAGCTAGAAGGCCTAGTACAAGGAAAGTGTACGCAGATAAATGGAAGAGATTTTTATTTTGGAGTGCAGCAAAGGATTTTGATGTTTCTGAGCCTAATTTAAGTGTGGCTCTTCAATATCTTACTGAGTTACTGGACAAAGGTTTGTCCTTCTCTTCTATTAAGGTTCATGCTGCAGCAATTTCAGCTCACTATGAATGTGACCCTCCATTGTTTTCTCATCCTTTGTTCAAGCAATTTCTTAGAGGGCAAAGAATATAAGACCCCACGAAGAGCTCCTACTCCTGCTTGGGATCTCAATTTTGTGTTGGAGAAACTCACTCTACAACCTTTTGAGCCTGCAGCTACTTCTGAGTTGAAATATTTATCATGGAAGACTGCCTTTTTGTTGGCCATTACCTCTGCAAGAAGGGTTTCTGAATTACAGGCCCTTATGGCGGTTGAGCCTTTCTTGATTTTCCATAAGGATAGGGTATCTTTGCGTACTAATCCTTCCTTTATGCCTAAGGTGGTTTCTAGTGTGGCTTTAAACCAAACTATTCATTTGCCTACTTTTTATGCAAATCCCCAAAATAAAGGGGAAAAGATTTTGCACACTTTAGATGTACACAGGCAGTTGCGATATTATTTGGACAGAACTAAAGGGTTCAGGCAGTCTCAGCAGTTGTTTGTTTCTTTTGCTTTGAGTTCTCAGGGCAAGCCTGTGTCAAAACAAACTATTTCTAAGTGGATTGGGTTTTGCATTGCTTTCTGTTATTCCCATCATGGCAAGGAGATTCCAGCTGGGATTAGGCCTCATTCCACTAGGGCTACTGCCACTTACAGCCTTTTGAGGGGAGTGGCAACCAAGGATATTTTGGAGGCAGCTACTTGGAGTTCAGTGCATACTTTCTCTAGGCATTATCACCTGCCACTTTACTCTAAATCCAGGGCTGGTTTTGCCACTGCTGTTTTGCAGGGCATTTTGGCAGCTCCTGCTTCCTTGTAGTTTGGCCATCCTCCCTTACCTCTGCTTTGGGATTCTACCCAAGTGTAAGGACTGCAGCAATGTGAGATGAAGAACATAGTACAGTTTTGTACCTACCATAAATGTAGATGTTCGAAGATCCACATTGCTGCAGTCCAATTTACCCTCCCTCCTTCCCCTCTGTAGTTAGAGGTGGTTGTGTGGGTTGGGTTGTAAATATTGTGTATATTGTATATATTGTACATATAATTAGTGCAAGGGTGGTTGGTTGTTTGATGTTCTTCATTCCACATTGCTGCAGTCCTAACCATTGGGGTAGTCCGCTGTCCAGTCGGCCCGAATACCAAAGTATATGGCTGACGTCGGTCAAGGCGCATTAGACTGACGTCAGTACGTCAGGGTACTAATGCGCATGACCGACGCCATATCTTCAGTCTTTTTTGCCGCATGGTCCGATGCAGAAGCAGTTCTTGCGAGTGCAGGTTGGCGTTCTGAAATATTTCCGAAGTCGGAGTTTCAGACCGAATCAAAGTTGGCTAAGTACCCCGTTGGGGAGCATTTTGTTTTTTTCTTGCCTCAGTATTTAACCGGATGTCAGAAAAAGTGAATAACTGTATGTCTTGTGGGAAACAGATACCTCATAGGGATTACCATACTCTGTGTATACCTTGTTTAGGGCCTGAGCACGACGTTGTTGGTTGCCGCTCTTGTGCTAGATTTAATAAACGCACTATTAAGAGAAGGTTAGACTGTGCCAGGTTAGTGTTTGGGAAGCGTTGTAATTACAAAATGCCGTCGGATGCTCCGGCGCCTGCTTCGCCTAAGAAGCGCAAAGACAAAACAGCGAAGCCTAGGGTTGATGAACCGGCAGTCCCGGACGCCGGTTCTTTAGAAGGCTCTGTGGAGCCAGAGGTTTTGCCAGGAGTTTCTTTGGAGTCTCAGGCAGACACTTTATTGTTACAGGATGTGCCCTCTCAGGAGGTAGGCCAGGCTGAGGCGGCTTCTCAGGTAACTGTTCTTCCCTCTGTTCCCAAGTTAGTTAGAGCTTCTCCTACTGTTGCCAAAACTTCTTTCAGAGGTAGGCCAAGTTCAGCTACAGTGGGGGTTTCTCCTAGCACTTCAGGTTCTGTGCCTAAGAAACATATGCTTAAAATGGCAGAAGATTTAATTACTATGATTAGAGGCTCTCTGCCCCCTCCTGATAAGAGGCCTAGGGTGGAACCTGAGTTTGAGAGTTTGGAACAGTATTCAGAGGCTTCGGAGTCTTCTGCGGAAGAATTACAGGACTTTCCTCCTTATTCTGATTCTGATGTGGATGATTCCACACCTACAGCTTCTCCTCCTGAGGATTTCTCATTTTCAGAGACTCTGCATTCCATGAGGGATCACTTTAAATGGGAAGGCCAAGATTACTCTGATTCCAGGAAAAGGCTTAGGGAATTCTTATTTTTACCACAACATAGGCCCTTAGCTATACCTCCTGTGTTGAATGTGGTGGAAGATGTTTTTGCAGAGGCTTCCCTGAACCCTGACTCTTTGCCGCCTGCTCCTGTTAAACCTGATAGGTACTATAGGGTGCCCGAAGCTCATAAGTATTTGTTTAAGAGTCCTAGGGCGGACCCAGACACTGTTTCTCAGGGGCCGAAAGGTGTTAAGGCCTCTGTGGTTAAAAATCCTGTTCCCACTGATAAAGAGGCACGGGCTTTGGATAGGTGGGGAAAGAAAGTGTATACTTCTTCCACTCTAGCCATGAGAGCGTTGAATTGTCAGTTTCACATGCTAAAATATCAAAATTATCTCCTTTCACAATTGAAATCTAAGGTGGATGCTTTGGCGGAAGGTATAGAGTGTAAAGAGTTGCTGGATTTACTTCATGTGTCTGAACAAGTGGGTAAGCATTCTTTGCAATGTGGTTTTGATGCTGTGCAGGCCTCCTCGAGGGTGGCTGCCACTAGTTCTGTTCTTCGCAGGCATGCCTGGTTAAGGGATCAGAATTTAGCTGAGCATGTTAAGACAAGGATTTTGGATGCTCCTTTACAGTCTGATGTGTTGTTTGGTTCGCCTGTGGAAGCAGTCCTGAAGAAAATGGAGGACAAAGCTAAGTCTATGCAAACTGTTAAAGATTTTTTGCAGGTGCAGCCACCAAGTTTAGTAGAAATTGGCCTACTAAGGGATGGACATATCCTGCTTATGATTCCCAGTCTAGGGGTAGGTCTAGACGTGGTAGGGGCAGAGCTCAAGGTTCTTTTAGGCCTAGATCAGGGAGTTCACCTGCTCAGACTTCTGGTGAGGGCAGGGGTCAGTCCTTTCGTAAACAGACCCAATGACCTGCTTTTTCAGCTGCCAGTAGATTCTCGTCTGGCAGCTCCTTTGGGAGGAAGACTGTCTCTTTTCAAAGAAAATTGGGATTTAATTACTCAAGACAGATGGGTGTTGGATATCATTCACCACGGTTACAGGTTTTATTTCCATACATTGCCCCTTTCAAAGGCATGCCAGACGTTCCTCCTACACAAAGGAAAGAGGCTCACAAGCAAATTTCTCTGTTACTCCAAATAGGGGCCATTCAGCCAGTCCCTGTATCGGAAAGGGGCCTAGGATTTTATTCTCGCCTGTTCCTAGTACCAAAGAAGGGGAACACGTGGAGACCAATTTTGGATTTATCTATCCTCAACACTTATCTGGACATTCCCAAGTTCAAGATGTTGACGTTACAACAGCTTTTACCTCTGCTGGGCAAAGACCACTGGATGGTAACTTCAGATCTCAAGGAAGCTTACCTTCATGTGCCTATAACACTAAGTTGCAGGAAGTATCTGCGTTTTCGAGCTGGAAATTCTCATTATCAGTTCTCTGCATTGCCCTTTGGCTTATCTACTGCCCAGAGTATTCACAAAGGTTCTGGCTCCAGTGATAGCTTACTTCAGACTAAAAGGAATTCAAATCTATCCTTACTTGGACGACTGCCTGATTCTGGCTCAAGAAAAGGAAGACCTTCTACAGCATCTGGAATATGTTATAGCAGTGCTAAGATGCCTAGGGTATTCTGTGAACGAAATAAAGTCCAGTCTAGTACCCTCTCAAGACATGTGCTTTCTGGGTGTGAGACTGAATACAGCAGCCCAGATGGCCTTTTAACCCCGGACAAACAACAGAGTCTATCCCTTTACTTTCATCAACTATCTCATCAGTCCGTGCTGACTGCAAGGACAGTCCTTCAAGCATTAGGGTTCATGGCATCTTGTATTCTGGTGCTTCCCAATGCCAAACTGCATATGAGGAAGCTGCAATGGTATCTAAAAAATGTATGGACACAGCACTGCCAGGATTTGGACACTGTCATTCAAATAATACCTTGCATTCAAAAGGAATTTTTGTGGTGGGCTCAGGAATGTCACCTAAACAAGGGACTCTCTGTGACCCGGCCAGAGGCGAGTCAGATTCTAACGACAGATGCCTCAGACATTGCTTGGGGAGCTCATCTAAATGGAAAGTGGATACAAGACAAGTGGCCTGCCAGACTACAGCATCTACATATCAACACGAAAGAGATGTTAGCAGTCCAGTTTGCATTAATGGCTTTCAAGGAGTTACTTCTTCCAGGGCAGGTGTTGATTCTAACAGACAACACAACTGTCATGTGGTACATCAACAAACAAGGGGGAACACATTCTTACCCATTGTGCAGGCAAGCAATGATTTTATGGGGGACTGCGCTCAGCTTGCAACTAACTCTTCAGGCAAGGTTTCTGCCGAGCACAGAACTCCTTAGCAGATGTGTTAAGCAGACAAATCATGGATCCCCACGAGTGGAAACTGGATCTTCATGTATTTCAAAGGTTGACAGTGTCCTGGGGAACTCCAGACATAGATCTGTTCGCTTCTCCACTAAACCACCAGCTGCCAAAGTTTTGCACAAAGAGGTTACATCACACAGCTTGGAAAGTGGATGCTCTTTCTTTCAGTTGGAAAAATCTTCATGTGTATGCGTTTCCACCTCTGCCTCTTCTTCCAAAGGTGCTTCTAAAGGTCAGACAAGACAAGCCAAGGATGATTTTAATAGCTCCAGATTGGCCTCGGCAGCACTGGTACCCATTACTGAGGAGTCTGGTAAGGAAGCCTCCATGGCCTTTACCTTTGATTCCACACCTTTTGTCTCAGAGAGAAGGCCACCTGCTCAATGTCAAGCTTCGTTCTCTTCATCTAACAGCATGGCATATTCTGTTTTGAAGCACAGCAGGTCTCAACTTCCTCAACAAGTTTTAAATGTGATTATGGAAGCTAGAAGACCTAGTACACGGAAAGTGTACGCAGAAAAATGGAAGAGATTTTTATTTTGAAGTGCAGCAAGGAATTTGGAGATTTCTGAGCCTAATTTGAGTGTGGCTCTTCAATATCTTACTGAGTTATTGGACAAAGGTTTGTCCTTCTCTTCCATTAAGATTCATGCTGCAGCAATTTCAGCTCACTATGATTGTGACCCACCATTGTTTTCGCATCCTTTGTTCAAGCAGTTTCTCAGAGGGGCAAAGAATATAAGACCCCACGTAGAGCTCCTACTCCTGCTTGGGATCTCAATTTTGTGTTGGAAAAACTTACTCTACAACCTTTTGAGCCTGCGGGTACTGCTGATTTACAATATTTGTCATGGAAGACTGCTTTTTTGTTGGCTATTACTTCTGCAAGAAGGGTTTCTGAGTTGCAGGCCCTTATGGCAGTAGAGCCCTTTCTGATTTTCCATAAGGATAGGGTATCATTACGTACTAATCCTTCCTTTATGCCCAAGGTGGTTTCTAGTGTGGCTTTAAACCAAACTATTCATTTGCCTACTTTCTATGCAGATCCCCAAAATAAAGGGGAAAAGATTTTGCACACTTTAGATGTACATAGGCAGTTGCGTTATTATTTAAGCAGGACTAAGGATTTCAGGCAGTCTCAGCAGTTGTTTGTTTCTTTTGCTTTGAGTTCTCAGGGCAAGCCTGTGTCTAAGCAAACTATTTCTAAGTGGATTGGGTTTTGCATTTCTTTTTGTTATTCCCATCATGGCAAGGAGATTCCAGCTGGGATTAGGCCTCATTCCACTAGGGCTACTGCCACTTCAACAGCATTTTTAAGGGGGGTGGCAACTAAGGATATTTTAGAGGCAGCTACTTGGAGTTCAGTGCATACTTTCTCTAAGCATTACCACCTTCCTCTCTACTCTAAATCTAGGGCTGGTTTTGCCACAGCCATTTTGCAAGGCATGTTGGCAGCTCCTGTTTCTTTATGATTTGCCAGCCTCCCTTACCTCTGCTTTGGGATTCTACCCAATGGTTAGGACTGCAGCAATGTGGAATGAAGAACATAGTACAGTTTTGTACCTACCATAAATGTAGATGTTCGAGGATCCACATTGCTGCAGTCCAATTCCTCGCCTTCCCCTCTGTGTTTAGGGGTGGTGGTGTGAGTTGCTGTATATTATTGTACATCTGTATATATATATATATATATATTGTATATAAGTTTGGTGCAGGGCTTTTTGGTGTTTTGGTTTGGGCCTTGTCTTTTTAGGGTCTTCTGACATCTGGGGCAAGAAAAGACTGAAGATATGGCGTCGGTCATGCGCATTAGTACCCTGACGTACTGACGTCAGTCTAATGCGCCTTGACCGACGTCAGCCATATACTTTGGTATTCGGGCCGACTGGACAGCGGACTACCCCAATGGTTAGGACTGCAGCAATGTGGATCCTCGAACATCTACATTTATGGTAGGTACAAAACTGTACTTTTGCTGTCTTTTGGTTTTGACCTTTATTTCTAGGGTCTTCTGACATCTGGGGCAAGAAAAGACTGAGGATATGACGTCGGTCATGCGCATTTGTACCCTGAAGTCCTGATGTCAGTCAAATGCGCCTTGACCGACGTCAGCCTTATACTTTGATATTCGGGCCGACCGAGGACAGCGGACTACCCAAGTGTAAGGACTGCAGCA